>NC_042298.1:729318-1029318 GCF_901000725.2 Takifugu rubripes | reverse complement strand
CTGCTTCAATGGTTATCCTCAATGCGCCGAAAGCTCTCACTCTCCTTGACCTGCAAAAACTGAGTGTGGCAGCAGTGGTGGACAAGGCACAAGATATCAGTGCACCATAGCACATATCAGTGCACTCTAATGCCAAGATATTCAGTGTCTAAGATCCTGTCTTTGCCCAAGATTACACAAGAAGGGACAGGAAAAGTTGAATTCTGGAACCGTTGCATCACAGGCTGATCTGCTATTTTTCCAGGTCACTGGGGGATCAACACACCTGTGGAATAGGCACGCTGACAAGATGATGGCATATAACCCAAGCATTGTTCACTCCGCAACTGATGTGCAGCCGAAACCAAGTGTTGACGGTATGCCTGCTCCACCACCCGGCCCTGTCAGTGAGTGCTTGACTACGTCCACATGTCAGCAACACACCAACAGACAGCAGACTGAGTCTCTACCCTAAACATATCACTGAACTCCTGAAGAAAAAGAAGGATTTACTTAAATGTTAATCTTTCTACCCTGTAAGTTTGCTTGGTTATGATTATAAAATCCTGGCTAAAGTAATGGACACTAGAATTGAGCCTTTTATCAGTAAGATAATATATCCTGGCCAGACAAGGTTTGTTGCTGGTAGACAACTTTCCAGTAATCTCTGTCGCCTGTTTAAAGTGATGTACAATGCTAAGGATAGTACTTAGCCTGAGATTGTGATCTCCTTAGATGCCCACAAAGCCTTGGATACAATAGAATATTTCTACCAGTTTATGGCCCTTGAGAGATTCAGATTTGGTACTAAATTCTCTTCTTTGATTGATATAATTTATATAATCCCCCAAGCTATGGTAAAGACCAGCAGCATAATACCTGACCTTTCTTGTCAGGGCAGGGATGTAACATTCACCTTACTTTCCTTTGCAGGATGGTGTCACAAAACTCATTCACCCTTGCCAGACAGAATTTTCCAATTCAATTAAACTCGGCATTCTCAAAATATTAGTACAATATCACATTGACTGTGTGCAGCAAAAAACTCAAAGTCACCTGGATGTGTACATCAGCATAACACACAGAGTCATCATATTTGATAAGATGAGGCAGTATAAATTGACATGACAGCGCATAGAGGCTGAAATCTGATTGGACACAACATCTAACGTTCATATATAGCATACATACTTGAATCATTTGAGCCAGGAATAATGCTAATAAATGAAACAGACTTTTAGGAATTAATCAATACAATTTCACTGAAAAATATTATAATTTAGGTTGTAAATATAGGTCAGTGCTTCTGATAGTGTTTAGGCCAGCAAAGAAGTCCTTGTCAGCTCTGACGTGGTCCACCACTGATTAATACATTCTGGCTGACAAGAAACACACACACATATACACACAAACACACACACACACACACACACACACACACACACACACACACACACGGGTACTGAGAGAGAAAATGATTCTATAATTATTTTAATAGGATTTTCTCTCTATTCAGCCTGAGCATGTTGTTTAAATAACACCATTACAACCTGAATATAACCTCAATATATTACCCGCTGATATCTCTTTGCAGCCTACCGCAGCGCTGAGTGTGTGTGTGCCAGTGTGTTCATGTTGGGGTTAATAAGCTGCTGTGTGTTTTAGAAGAGGCACTTGGCCCTGCTGCTCTCTGTCTTTGTCTCTGTTCTGGGGTGTGTGTGTGTGTGTGTGTAGGGGGGGGGGTGGGGGTAGTCTGACAACAGCAGAATAGCCTCTTGCAAATAAAACACTGGTCATTGTTTTCTATTAGCCAACTTTCCTCTCTGTGCTCTCTAACCTAATCTCCTCGTTTTATATTGAAATGAAATTGGATGTGGAAATGCAAAATAGTGTGTCCCTCAAAGAAAAATACACTCCACCTTTTATCCAGACTACATATTAAAACAGCCCTCACCAGGCCACTCTTCTCCAGAATCATGTTTAATTTGCTTAAACATGAGAATTAATTAGCACAGATCTGCATCTCAATAGGTGCACTTTTGTCCACCATGGCTCATCGCTGCTACGTTTCTGGGTGCAGCCACAGCCACAGTAACTGTTACAAATGTGTGGTGTGATTGTGCAGCCCTAAGTTTCACCTCCCAAATGGAATTGAGAGATTCCCCCAAGACAGCTGAATAAAAGAAGAAACCATTACAGAACAGGCCTCTAATTCAGCTCCGCTCTGATGTGCATTAAAATGTGAACAGCAAGCAGTACCGACCACAGGCTAACTTCATTACTTACACTTCAGGTTGTGCAGAAAATTGAGGTGAAAATATTTGAATATAATCCTTTTCTAAGATAAGGTTGGGTCCTATATACAGGTGGCCAAACCACCTGTCAGAAATATTTTCTGTATGAATTTAACTTGTGTTAGGGTGCAGGTTTAGATTTTTACTACTGTTCTGTGTTACAATAAACCCACACACACTGACACTGTTTTGAATCAATTGCTTACCATAGCACCATCATGGATGTGTGTGCATATGCTTAATTAGAATCTGTCTCTGTCCCTATATAGTGTCTGTAATTTTCCAACAAATGAGACATAAAATCAAGTTGTTCTGTCTTCGTATTTGACCTAATAATAGTAATGTAAGCAACTAGGTTATTATGAACTGCTTCACTCTAATAATTTACTGGTTAACAAGCTTACTTTCCTTTTCCTTATTTGTCCTCTCTGCAATTCTAAATTATCAAGATAAATGCAGTACTAAAATTCCCGTACAAAGTAATACCTTGATGCAAAGATGTAAAGGTAGAAGGGTGATATGTAAAATTGCTGCGTACAAAAAGACATACCGTAATTTCTGGACTACAGAGCGCACCTGATTAAAAGCTGCATAATCTAATTTTAGAAAGAAAATCAATTTTGTACTTATACAAACCACACCGGATTTTAAGCCGCAGGTATCCCACGTAGTAATATGAAAAATTAGATCGAAAACATTCAGTACCGGTAGATGTTTTTATTACCGTAAGAGACGAGTCACAGATGAGTGACAAACAGACATGCACTCTTTTCACTTGTATGTTTATACAGAGACCTTAAATCCAATTTTCATTACGTCAGGATTTTTTAACTTTTCTTTTAATTTAATCTGCTTAGCAACATAAATATATTCTACCGGTAAATGCTATTTTTTTCAAACGGTGTCTGTAATGCAGCTACCTTGAAATATACGTTTGTATCAGCTACACACAAATTACATTGTTTAAGCTTTTTTACACAAACAATGAACGCTCTAAAACTCCCCGATGGCCCACCTCTAAAATCTTATATTTTCATCGCGGTGGCGATTGCTTTTGCCTTCCGTCTGATTTGTACAGCGGAAACACCGCGGCCGCCTGCTCTCTGTATGTTGACTGGTTGACCCAGTCTTCCAGAACGTTTTCAAGCTCGGGCCACCTGCGATGTTTACGTCTAAAAGCTTTTGTCGTCTTTTTGCTTTGGATGAGTTATTTATGCTGCCGTCTCCACCTTCTTGCCATTGGTTACCGTAATGTATGCCAAGATTACGTGCACCAGCTCGATTTCCTTCTTCAACCGCCAGAGTGATCGCTTTTAACTTAAAAGTCGCATCGTATGCTTTTCTTATAGTATTTTCCATGTTGATGAGGGTTAGTAAAAATGACTGATTCACAATAGTTGTGATAGTGCGCCATGAAAAAAACCCCATTAATAAGCCGCACCGTAGAATAAGCCGCAGTGTTTAAAGTGTAGGAAAAAAGTAGCGGCTTATAGTCCGGAAATTACGGTAGAAATATGAAGCGAATGGGACACACAAACACACATGCGCGTGCACACACACACGCACACGCATGCACGCGCGCACACACACACACGCACACACACAACCTCTTGTTTTTAAAATATCATATAATTATAAATATATTATAATGTTTTTATTATGGGAATGTATAACTTGTGACTGCACCCTAAATTAAATTAATTCATCAATTTGAGCTTCAGTTTTTTAATTTGCTAGAGAAACAAGCTCACAGAGAAATATAATTAAAATCAAGTCTTAGTGAGGAAACTCAGTGCTCACTGTGATGTATTTCTATACAGATCTCCTTTACATAGTAATGCAATGTAATTCTGGTGGTTCTGCAGTCTTAATTTAACAGTCTGGCTGTCATTGTGAATCAAAATGTATCCTTAAATGTCTGGCCGGGTAGATAAAGGTTCGATTAAAGGAGACAAATTAGAGGAAAAGGTTGATTCGGGGCAGAAAATAATAAAGTTATTCATCGTTGAGTTGTCAGTGTTGATCATCCCCCTTTAACTGCAGTTTCATTGTCCTGATTCATTATCACAGCAATAATCCCATGATCACAGCCTAGTCAAAACACATTATCTACCTGGAATGACATTATCACTGTCTACTTCAATGACATTAGTATGTCACTTTGACTGAGGGGCGTGCAGCCAATCCAACGCATGGCTGCATTTGGAGGGGCTTCAGACAGCCAATCAACTGTCAGAGCTATGAATGTCTCCTCCTCTTAGGCTGATGAGCATTCAGTTAGAACCTGAACACTTGAGAGCGCAAAACATATCGTTGGAGTATGTTTCACACACGAACAGTTGCTATAAAAGGCATAGATATGACTGAAATGTCATGATCAGATAGAGTAGGAAGTAAAATATGATCTTCGTGACATATGATATATATGAGCTTCACAAGGGTCCTGGTGATTAAGTGATTAAGTTTGAAATTAAATTCTTTCTTCTTACTGACACAGGAAAATGTCTGCTTTTAAGAGTGAGACTGAACTTTATGGTGCCTTTACCTAGAACAGGTTGTAAGCAGAATATGAAGTTATTGTCCTGGCAGCTCAAAGTAAAAACTAAATTAAATAGTTGGGTGAGATTGCTTAAATAGCAACAACAAATTGTTATTCATCCTGTTAATGGTGGAAGTATTTATTAATTTTATGATGCTCGTCTTGGATAGGCTGATACTGATCAGGTGCAGGCCTAATAAGCTCTGTCCTAACATACAGGAGCAATTTCTCCTCGGAAATATCTGGAACATTCCTCTCTGTTGTCATTGCCATCATTAGCAGCTTTGTTTGCTAGCTTTTGACTTGACTTTCCTTAACCTCCGACTGGCTTTCATTGAAGATTTAAAAATGTGATTTTAGTTTATTAGTATTCATTTCAATGCTTCCTCCTGCTCGTCAATGGGTGAAATTAATGACCACTTAGCAACTTCCTTTGCTAAGTAGAATATTTGTTCCCAGGTTGTATCATTGTTAACTTCCAATTACAGTGATATCTTGACAATCTTAAATGCAGCAAGCCAAATAAAAATGACTTGAATTGCTTAATGTAATTTTTTTATAGCCCACAGCCATTTATGTCATTGTGCTTTTCCTTAAGTCAGCATTCAGTACAGTGTTATATGGTTATCATCAGGGAATTGCTGATGACGATTTACACTTAAATGCTTGATGGATCTACAAGTTAAAATAATCGGTACCTGCTGAAGTTGCATTTCTATAACGTGGTCTTTTTTAAAGAATGAATTGGATTTGAGATAGAAAGGTGGGGCTGACTTCTAATGGATGGCACGGAAAGACTCTTCCATACACATTTTTGAAGGAGTTACACATTTTCTTTGTTTGCAAGCCTAATTTCTAATAAACGAACTGATTAAAAGGCAGTGTGTCCTGCTCGATGAAAATCTCCTATTAGCTTCCTGCTGACTTCCATCTCACTGCTATGATGGTGAACTAATGTCAAACTCTGCAGGTGGTGAACTCTGGAAACGAATTGTTGCGATCATAATTCCTTTTGGGTGTATAATATCATTGTGAGGAACATGATGCTGGCAAAATCTGAACCATTTAAAGAATTGATTTGTGGATTTTCCATGTCGCCTGAACATTGTGTTTTGTTTATGATAACAGAAATTTGTTAGTTGTGCTTAAAAAGAATGGAAAATTACTTTTTATGGGGTTTTACTTGAAATGATTTTTGATCGATTTGCACCTCATTAAAAATAATCAGTGGAAATCTAAAAATTCATCACAGTGATTCACAATGTTTAAATTAACAATAAAATACAAATAAAACATTTGTTTTTTGTGGGACAACGATCAGTCCTCAAGGAATATCGTTTTACAGATGATTTTCAGTCTTTACATCATTGTCAAAACAATGATGTTACAATGTGAAAAGTGATGGGATTCACAGTGAAATTCCATAAAAAGATTCCATGGAAGTAAGATACCATAGATGCTTACTAATAGTAAGCAGGATTTTCCATTTCCCTGATATCTCTATAGTGTCTTTTACAATCAAAATTGTTTCTAGGTGCTTTCCAGAATCCCAGGGCCTAACCCCAGACAAGCAACAGTGGCAAGGAAAAACTCCCCTTTAACAGGAAGAAACCTTGAGCAGGACCAGGCTCATGTAAGGGGACCCTCCTGCTGATGGAGAGGAGAGGAGAGGAGAGGAGGAGAGGAGAGAATAGGCATAGATCATAGAGAATACATACAGAAATACATTATATTAAGTAAATTATGCTGCCGGTAGAGTCAAGTTGAGTGGGTCAGGGGGGTCAGAGGTCAGTAATCAACACTCTTCCTCAAAAACACCACAGCCAAAATTATAATGAAAAGATGAGCAAGAGCAACATGATTCAAGTGCAGCAGTGATGCCTATAGATACTTTAGGTTTTCATGGTACTGCTTTTTTCTAGTTTCATTATTCAGAGGGATCAACACGAACACAATCAACCATATATTGTGACAAACTTGGAGTAAGGTGTATGTCGTAACTAGGCAATAGTAATACAAGGTTACATAACATAGTAGTTTGCTTGGCTTTGACTTTGGCCTATGAACTTTGGAAGATCCAAATATGTTTGGAAGGTCAAGGTCCTGCCATAGTTCCCAAAAATGCACTGCTCTTCTTTCGCCCATTATCAGCATTCCCTAAAAATGTAATTAAATTCCATTAATAGTTATTTTGCTAACAAACGCCAGCTGTCAAACAACCTTAGCGGAGGTATCTTTTGATTATTTTGAGCTAATTTACTAAGTCATGGTGCTAAATAGAGGGCATTTCTCTGATGTTCCTGAGTGGAATGAGGAGAGCAACATAAAGAGGGCACACAAACATTTCCTTCCCCAGTTCTTAGATGGATCTGAATGCCTGTCACACTGAACAGAAGCACAGAATCATCGTTCTGGGCTCTCTTTGATCATATGTGTATGTATCAGGCTTGTGCAGAAGCTGGGTGTTATAACAAGGTCTGTTTGAAGCCCAGTTTGCAGTGGACACCAGTCCACATAACTGATGAATCAGTGGAATTGAAAAGATAATAATGGCATAAATGAGAAGGACTTCCCAGCTGCAGCAGGATAGTGAATATCTGGAGGGGAGCATGACATTGGTGCTTTCAGTAATAGACTTAAGCCTGATATGCTATTCCAGTTAATAGTCTAATCCAGTCCTGTGCCTGCTTTTTCCAGGTTATAGCCCTATCCCTGCTACAGCCTATTCACAGAGATAATAAATGAGCGTGGCGATGGGCTGTATATCCCTCCTCAAACTGATAAGACAGCGACAGGGAAATGAAATTCTGCTTTTGCTGAAACATTATGATTTATGGACTTGGAGCAAAACAGGGTGGCCTATAGCACTCATATCTATGTGTGTGTGTATGGGTGTGTGTGTGTGTTCAGTGTAATGTGTGCATGTTAACATGAAGGTGCTTTATCCATGTGTAATTAGAGAATACAGCATGCATAACTATTTGTTTGCATTTGTGCATGATATAAATTAGTGTGAACAGTTACAGTGAAAACAAGGATAAAGTTACTTTATTGTTTATTCTGTTGATGCGATAAATGATCATCTGTTTACAGCTGCGACCCTGAAGATGTTATATATCACATAAGATATAACAGTATAAGATTTGACGATACCTAGTGATAGTCTGGCTGTTGTGGTCCGGCCATTCAAGCATTCAATTTACTAGATGCCTAATATATTTGATCTGCTATGAAAGGGAAGTAAGAGCAGCTTTCCATTTTCACTCAAAATATTTGTATCTCCAGCGCACACACACACACCTGTGCATTGCAGGTTTAAATGTTACTGTTTATGCTGTTAAAAAGTGACCCACTGTGTAGATAACAATGATGATGGAGATGTTCTCAGGAGGAAGTCCGGCAGCAGGAAGATTAGAAATCTGGTGTTATTTTCAACACATTTTCAGCTCTTCACATCGTATTATGATGATTTGCCTGCAAATCTATCAGTGTGTATGTGGCTAAAATGTGGTAGGACTGAGGGCAGCAACACTCAATTGACCTCTGGGTCAAACCACTTGACCTCTGACCTCTGTTTCTCTCACCCTGCACCCACCCAAATGAAGAAAGGGAGAAAACAAGGTGTACTGTAAACATGTTTGGATTTTTTTTTATACAGCTAAATCAGATTTTGATTTTTCTGTGGACTGATGCTTTAGAACTGCTGGATATGTGTTAGACAGAACTTATCTGTGGCCAGGATCCAGTAACGTGAGATGTGGAAGTACTTTAGTTTTACTCCATCTAGTGCTGAGGAGAGGTAATGCTTTGCTGGTCCACTTCTGAAAATAATAGCTCCATTCTTATTTGATGCTATGAAATTAGCAGGATACATACTGTATTTTATTAGCTTTATATGCCAACAAAAGAAATAGAAACCAGCAAATTTAAAATGCTGTTCTTCCAGCTTCAGAGGACAGTCAGAACTAAATCACAATCTTCTAAGAGTAATTTTAGAATTTTAATCACTGCTGAGCTGACATGGAATTAAGGTGCTTTCACAGGTCTCACAGCTTGATTTGGTTTAGTTCACTTTCACACTGCTTTGAAAGCAGACCAAACCTTCAGGTCAACATCATACAGCTACAACAGCTACAATTTCGCCCTAAATGAGCACCGAACAAGAAGAACAGGGAAAATTATGATAAAGAGGAAAACCCAGCTCATTGAGTGACAAAAGTGTAAATCTGTCCTGATAATATCAAATATCCACGTAACCATTCACCTCTTTACTGCATGATGTGTGTCAGAGGAAATGTTGTTGACTGTCTTGTGGGTCGTCTGCTTGTTTGCTTAATGGGATTTATTTGTTTATTTCAATACATTGTACTGTTTTTTTGTTTTAGTTCCTCACTTTGGGTCTCCCTGTCTTTAGTTAGCTAGATAGCTTGCACCATTATTCACCTGCAAGCGAACAGAGACTCACGTTTTCAGGCAGACAAGAGTTTGCCTTTCTGATCCTCACAGAGTTCAGATGAGCTTTTATATCTGCCTAAATAAAGAGACCATCTGAGGAAATGAGCTTGGTCGATTTCTGTGTATGAAAAAGTTCTGAGATGAAAATGCCTTAATATGCCTTTACACCATTACAGTAAAACATGTCCAGTTAAGCTGGGCAGAACCAACAACATTCCAAAATAACTCACATATCTGTCTGTGTGAGGTCATTTTGATTCAAGTCTCTTAATGAGCCTCTTTCTGTCCTGTTGTTTTAGACTAAAGACTATACTTATGATTTACTGAGTTTCTCTTTCACCTCCTCATTGTTCTTCATGTTGAACTGCTGAACCTCCAGATGTGCAGCTTTATCTCCTCCTCTCTCACTTCCCCATCTTTTCACTTCCCTCGCTTCCTTTCTCTGCACTCTTCTCCACATTCCACTTTCTCCTTCATCGCCTCCCCCCTCCTCCTTCTTCCCCTCTCTCCCTGTGCTCCTCATCTCTGTCGCTGTTGGCAGCCTATTTAAATGCTCCATTGGAGAAGAATTAAGGTTTATGCAAGGTCAGTGTGGGATGTGATAATTATAATCACAGCTTTTTGCCTGGCCAATGACGGCCATTTGTTATTCTCAGCTCAGTGGCTTCAGAAGTCCCTGGGGGGAGCTGGTGGGAGGTGTTGACAAGAGGCTGGCTGATTTACTGGGCCTCCTCCTCCCTCTGCTCCCCCTTCCTTTATACAGCTGGCTCTGGGCTTTACACGTTTCCCTTGTGCTTCTACTTCTTTCATCCCTTTTTTCTCTTCCATTTATCTTCTCCCCAGACGATACAGCCCATCTTCTCTTATTTTATCTTATTTAATTTCTTAAGCCACCTTTACTATCATCTCTGCTCTCTTCTGTTTTTAGTCAAGGGCAGTTTTTCTGTAAAAGGAAGTTGTTGTAGAAAATCAATGGAGAGAACCACGTCTCAAAGAACTGAATCATACACAAAAAAGCAAATCACGACAGTGATGTAATTTGTTCTGTACCTGTATCAACATCCATGACCCTAAAACTTAATAAATAATAGTGTTGCAAGCATGCAATTGCACAGTAAGGAATCCTTTTAGGCAGCTAACCAGCACTGATTTCTTTAAGATCTAGCCTTATATTTTGTTCCAGTCCATAATTTAAACAATATCAGTGTGCAGGACGATGTTATAAATTTGTGCTGGGTGAGTGAATGTGAAGCTCAATGCCTGTGAGGAGATGGTATTCACAGTTGGAGCACTGATTTTATGTTACATTTCTGTTTTTAATCATCATTGTGTGGGGGCTTTTAAAATAATTATCCTCTGCAGCAACTCAGGAAGATGTACTGTAGGCCAAACCACAAAGTTCTCTGTTATCCATCTGCTCATCTTCTCCAGCTTAATCCCTGACCAAAGTTCTAGTAACTGCCTAGAATTTCTGCTTGACAGTGCTGTGAAATACAAATGAAATAATTTTTCTGAATGACATAATGATTACTTTGTTTTGGAAGTATTCTAAAACATTCCAGTACTGACTGATGTCTGAAGATATTCCCATGTTAAATCAAAGTTGAAGTAATTGAATACACTTCTGAAGAAAAAGAAGAACATGTAGATGCAAAAAGAGGAAACAGGAGCAAGAGACAAAAAGGAGCACAGGCAATTTAGTGAAAATTGTATAAATAAATAATCTAAATACCAAAAAAAGGGTAAAAAAAAAGGTGAGGGCTGAGGTGCTGCTCTTGTCAATTACTTAAAAAAAATGTTAGTTTTTCCAGGAGGCTTATTGGATCGTTGCTCCATCTGGTGAGAATGGCTTCACAAAAGGGTCCCACACTGTGGAACTCACATCCATTGTGGTAAATTCCTCTTGCTAACCATTCACAAATACAAACCGTGTCATGAATTGCAACATTATTAATTTAAAGAACTAAAAAATAGCGGAGGGATGATGCCCCTTGGTCTCCACATAGCCAGCTGTCATTAGACACCCCTGCACAACCCAAATCTACACTGTACAAAACATCTCGGGTAGAATGTTCTTGTCAGGGAAAATATTGTGTTCTGTGAGGCCTTCTTTTACAGATGCCCCGTTATACTCATTGGACTGCAGTCAGCATTAGATACAAACATATTTTGGATCAAGGATCAGCCTGTCTTCAGGAACAACCCATCCATTCATCTGGCTCAACAGGTGAGCAGGTTCTTTTGGTGGTTGCTTTTTTGACTGTTGTAACCCTCATGACTGTTTAACTTGGGCACTGGTATTACGCATGGCCTTGATTATAACCAATATTCTGCTGTGTCTCAAGAGGGTTTTTTTTTAATAATGAATTTAAAGAGAAGAAATTAACAGAAAAAAGATGCTTCTAACCTGAGTCTATACAACAGCCTACTGGGGCCTGGCCAGAACACCCCAAGCTTAAACCTCTGCACACTGGGATTTGCCCAGTATAAACCCAGTCTATACTTATGCCCACTGGGAGCTAACCAAGATAACCTTTGTTGCTTCAGCCTGATTGAATGTCACTGGAGGTTGATGTTCTGGTCTCTCCACACTTTCAGGATTTCTTGGAGGTGTTTGGGTTCTCACTTGTGTATTTTGAACCACAGGGCTGTTGTGCACTCTTGGTTTTCAAGACATGATGCCGAGCTAACCAAGCCTCCATCCATCATCCGTCCAGCCAGCCAGCACCACAGCCATATTTGACTGCTCAAGACTGCTGCTGCGGAATAGATTGGTAGATTTGTCCAGCTCTCTCTCTCTCGCGCGCGCACACACACGCACACACACACACACACTCGCGCAAACACACACGGGGGTTCTAGTCATGGCCAAGGATCAGGGTGTTTTCTAGTTGACTGGGTGTTAGAGCTTGGACCAAGCAAGAGCAAAAGCCTGAGGTCATACATGGATTTGGGTGAGCGACTCCTTTAAAGCCCAGGATCTGCTGCTGAGCCATCAGGCTGTGCGTCATCCACAGGGATGCTTAGAGGCTAGATACGCTGTTGAGGCAAGTGGTTGCAGGTATGAATCGGAAAACATTTTCAAACAAATAGCAGGTAAGATAACACGATAATGATATATTTTGCTACTGTTGGACTGTGTTCAACTCAGACTGCGTTAGAAATATGAGATGAGACCTTTGCTAAAGTTTGATCAGATCACTAGTAATGCATTATAGTCCAATGAAACACATACTCTGTAATTAATCAATATAAATTGATCCAAAGAATAATGGTCAAGCTAATGAGCAAGAACAATGCTAAAGCTCAGTCAGCCACTTTCTCTTTCTTACTTTTTTAAGACATGAGTTTTGATTCACTGTCCACATAATTCCAGTGTTCTTTTAAAATTTAAAATTACACTGGAAACAAAACCATTGTCCAGTATAATGTTATTGTATATGGAGTAGAGCAAACGTGGGCCGTCCACCTAGTCCACACAATGGTCCACATTGGTTTAAAAATGAGAAAATGCGTAATGAGTTAATCAACCAGTTGAGGTTATTGGCTTCTGCATGTGGAGGTGCTCCTCCATGTGCACCAACCTGCCACTGGGCAAATTTAAGTGGACTCCGACTGGTCTAAACTGCTTAGCTGTGGAAACTTGTGAGAATAAATTCATATATCCCTTGATTGAAGCATATATACATCCACTGACAAGGTATCGATGTTTAAGCACCATTTAAACTCACTATTTGGTGCATGGAAGTTGCTGGCCAATCCAATATATTTTAAAGACTACTTGTAGAGTGGAACGCTGTACAAACCCCAGAATAGCCATGGTACTTCTCTAATTGTCTCTGCCTGTTTTCGACAGGCCCTTGTTGAAGGACAGGGTCTCTCATTAGGCATTCACACCAAGGGCTTGCTTCAATTGGGCCGCCTAAGGAATCTGAAGCCAATGGAATTGTGTAATTTGCACACAAAGTGGTCTGGATTGATCCAAAATAAACCTCTCAACTTTAAATGTGGTGGTGGGGGAAAGAAGGAGGCCGAATAATTGCATCATTTAGTGAATTGATTGGCTGAGAGTCGATGGAAGGGAATCAGGAAACAGCAGATAAACGGTGACAGCAGTGCTTTTTAGAGTGAGGGACCCATTGACACAATAGTAGTCAAACACACCTTTAGGAACACACATACAAACAAGTTCAAGGCTTATGAGAGGGAAAACAGAACATACCAAAAGCCATAAGATCAGAGAAAAGGCAAAGCTAAAACACATGCACTAAGACACACAGTCTGATTACATGGCACAAAGAAGACCCAGTTCCACATCCACACAAGTGCTTCAGGGCTGGACAATGGAAGAAAGAATTAGAGGTAACAATAGATTTCATTTAGCCAAACTAGACTTAACGAGACAATCGATACGTCATAATTACAGCGAGGAGGCTGAGAGCGACTTAGACTCTAAATGATGACTGCTCTTATTAAGATGGGGCAGATAGAGAAAGACTGTGTGACAATGGAAATCCAGAAGGGCCTACCAGCAGGCGATTGTGCTCTCCTCAGCCTTTCACCGAGACAGATAGAAAAAAAAGAGAAGGGAGGAGGAGAGAAGCAATGTCTTTCAGATGAGTGTAGAAAGGATGAAGTGATTTATGATGGAGGGAATGTTGTCAGTCTTGGTCTGAGAATCATTTCCAGTCACTTGTGAGCCAAAGAAGGTGATTCTTTCTAATAAACCACTCTTGTGTGTTTAAAATGATTGACAGCAAAAACATACAAAGTGACTGTGAAACTGGCTCCTTAGAGCTGTGAGAGCTGTACCTGCGTAGCAATTTCTCTCAGTATTGAGTATTAACTGACCAATGACAGGTAACTTTGCAGTAAAAGATTATCTGTCCTCACTTTAGTAATGCGAGGAAACACGCTGACACTGCTCTGCTGCACACATTATTTACATTTATTGGTGTACAGTTTTGCATTTTAATCATTTCATTATATGCATGGACAAGAATTTTCACTGGTTTAAACAGGAAAACCAGAAATGTTTATCTTTTATTAAATTTCTTTAGTAGTTATAGACATTTCAGGCTAAATCAAATGACATTTGATTGAGGCAAGATATAAAAACTAATGTATGTAAATTAGAAAGCGGCCTCTGCACTGTTGAAAGCACAGTGAAGTTAATTAATAAGCAAGAGTGAGGTTTAGTTGAAACTAGTGCCTCTGTGAAAGGGCACTGAATTGACTGTTCATTTATCTTGATATTCAGGTAAAAGAACACAATAGGCAGTCTGGCACAGTCGTACATTTAAAGTATGACTTCCACTCTCTCAGGACCTAATAAGAGCTGTTTCACCCATCATCACCAGTACATGAAGGCCGATGATAACTTGAGCATGAGCAGCGGAGTTGAGTCAGAAAGGCAAAGATTTCTATTGTCACCCTGCAATAGGTTATGTTGCTGAAGACATCGTTGGCTTCAGCTACGTAATGTGGCTCATTGGAATCCACTGAACACGTAGAAATAGAAGCTCAGATGAATTGGTCTTTGTCTCTCTGTTCCTAACTTTCTTTGGTCTGTTCTTTGCTCAGTGTGTGCTCACTGTCATGGGCAGAATTATTTGAGCAAAGACACACTTTTGGTTATTTTCTCTAAACTGCTTCTTCTTTTTTTACTTTATTCATTTGCAGGGGCACCCTGATGTCATAAACACCCTAACCTGAATGTTGTCTCGGGGAATATCAGTCCTTTGCTGCACCCGCGTTCACCTTTGGTTTGTGGCCTTTTTTGTCAGTTTGATGGCACAATGGTGTTAATGTTGAGATCAGCTGATTGAAACATTAAAGAATATCAATGCACCTCAGAAATGAGCCATTTACTTCTGCAGTCACATTATTAATAAACCCTGATCTCTTTCCTGCCAATAGAACATGTTCATGCCATAATACTGCTTTTTGATGTATTCAAATCTCAAATTTATGTAAATAATGAATAATGTTTCACGCTGAAAGCAAACCATATGTTTGCACATTATTTATTTTACTTGACTAATTGCTATTGTGCATATTGTTTCCCAAATCTCCAGAACATATTTGTGATCATACCAGCTAACAAAACTATTATTTTTTAACATTGAAATAATACATATGGATCATCTTTTTTTTTTTTTTAGAAATAGATTTTGTTGATATTGAAGCACCAATAACACTTGATTGTTTTCCCCTCTCACCTCTTCATCACTTTCATCTGATCAGCATTTATAGATTATATTTTATGGTCCATTAAACAGTTCTCAGACATAGACAGAAAAACAGATGTGAAAAGTAAGAATATGTGTGAAGAAATATTAAGAGATGCCTCCACAAAGAAGATGGATATTTCACTAATGAAAAAAATCTATTTCATTATTACCAATTATACCCACAGATGGAACAAAGCATGGATGTGTAAACTGAGGAATTTTGTAATAGGCACGTTCAAAGCCTTTCTCATAAATAACATTGTTATTAACATTAACATTGTTTTAGTCCTTTCAGCAATGTTGTTGCTGAGATCAGAACTGTAAACAAGAAAAAAGTTTTGGAATATTTGAAATAAATAATATGGAACCATTTTTGTGGTTGCTTGTTGTGGCCTTGTACTTGGAAAGTGAAATTTAAAATTATGACATTTCTGATGATTAGACTCTGATAAAGCTCTACCTGATTGAGTGAAATGCTCAAGAATGATATTTCCTTATGACTGAGGTGAAATTTAAAATGTAAAAAATATTACTTTTGAATTGAACTGATTGAATAAGTACAGATCTTTTTCAGTTTTAGCTGTTGAAAAAACACATAGAAAATAATTGATGCTGTTCCAGCTTGAGTGATAAGATAATTTAATTATCTTAGGGGACATTTATCTTATACTTATATTTTAAAACACAAACTGATATATGATAAACTTTGATATTTAATGTACACACATTTTGTCCTCTTCTTTCCTGACACTCTTCTATCTCTTTCAATATTCCACCTCTGTAGTGCCTTGTCACAAGGTCACAATGTGTTTTTAATTGCAGTTTCCCTGAACACCCCCACAACACACACGTGCAAACACACACACATACACACACACACACTATATATATCCTACCAACCCCATCAGACCAAATGATGAACGACTGCACCTTGTGAAAAGGGCCCTCTCCAATAAACAAGCTTATCTCTCCTCTCTCTCCTGCTGCTGCCTGTGAATAATGAGCTCTGGGTATCACTGTTAATCACTATAATTGTTAATGTTAAGAGGGGTCCGCATGCTAGTTCCCGACGCCCCACACCATTATTGATTTAATTTTTTTACATTAAAACACTGTGTGCCTTTGTCAGAGTGGTGGGTCACCCCCAACCCCAGCCCACCCCCTCATCATTGCCACACCCCACCCCCAGAGAGGAGCTAATTAGTTATTTAGTGTCCTGTGTGTGCTGGTGTGTATGTGGGAAGAGGGCAGCTAAAGCCTGTTATCAGTAGCCTGATAAAGGGAATTGGTTGTCCCGCAGAAGCTGTGAGAGGCTATGGCTGATAGCAGTGCAGCTATTATAGAGAGGACAGGTACATCCACACTAAAAGACAATTATACACACATTGCAATAAAAATACAGACATAAGTATAGCCAAACAAACAAATGCAAAGTTTAAAGAAAAAATATAAATCTGAGCAAGGTTAAAACACAACACTTAACATGGAGCCAGAAGATTACCCCACAAGGTCCAGTTCTAGGTTTTCACAGAAGGATGGGGAAATAATGCATTTCAGCAGTCCTGTGAACAGTATATGGGAAAATGCCAGGATGTGTGTTTTTCAAATCAGAACCAAATCCAGAGGGCCATGGTTCTATACTAACAGCATCATTTAGCAAAGCAGCACAGTAAATAACTCCGTAAATTAACTGGATATCCACCAGTTAATTTAGAACTGAAAAACCCTCTTGGTGGTGAAACGTCTCCGAAAAACTTAGGGAAGTCCAGTTAAATTCTCTGAAGCCAAGATTTCCCTTCAACCTTGATGAGTGAGAACATTCATTTTCAAGTCTGTAATAGATCTGAGTCACAGAGGAATATCTACAAAATAGAAAAATTTGAAAAACATGAGCAGATGTATTACTGCTGTACTGAAGCTTTTTGGTGAAACAGCTGTGTTCAAGACCCACCTGCAGTGTAGTGATACGAGATTCTCTGTTGATCAGGGAGTCACAAGTTGGATCACAGCAACTCACACTCACTAACTAGTTTATGTTACTCAGAAATAACAATAAATAAACTACTAAACACAACCCGACAGTTTCATAGCAAGACCACTTTATTTTTCCAAAAGGAAATAAAGAGATTACTGTAGTGACTTAAAATTGACTTAACATCATTGCTGTCTATTGATCAATGAAAAGCGATGACGTGGAATGAAGTGGAAAAAGCTTTGATCTAGTCCAAGCTACTTTTGTCAATTTGTTGTGGCTTGGTTTGCGATATCTCTCTCTGAAGTGCAAGTAAGCTTTATTTAATGCAGAATAATATATCTTAGCTCACTACGTGTTCCATTGCCCAACATTGCTTGTGTCTATCATAAGCTGGTAAAGAAGAATGCTCCTGTGGCTTTGTTCCCTAAAGGATGCTTACATTTTTAGTGAAGCCATTAACCTTTAGGTGGTACAGTTCACGCTGCCCAAGTGACATAATGAAAATGAGTGAAACTCTGTTTTTTAACAAGTGTTTTTTTCCTAATTAGCGGTACTAATCAGAAGGTATTCATTACATACTCGTAATGCATGACTTGAAATACACAAGAGACTTGTGTATGTCTGTGCATAATCACAAGTTATGCCCAGCCCACAGTTTACGCACATATTCTCATTCTCTGTCTCACACACTCACATGCAGAGACACACACACAAGCAACTTGCAAAGCAGTGATCACTACTTCAGATCTCTCATCATTAATTATCTCCCTCGATCACAGAAGTGCTCTAATTAGACAGGCTCCATCAATTACCTGCCACAAATGAGTCTTCTCCAGATTACCCCAGCATTATCCACACACACACACACACACACACACACACACACACACACACACACACACACACACACACACACACGTGCACACATATTTGTTTGTGTGTGTAAAACAAATTTAGAGGATATAGGGAATTGTGAGAATTATTCACACTTGTCTTTCTGTTTTTCGGTATTCCAGACTCAGTTCTGTTCTGATTTATTTCAGGAAAAAAAACATTTTAAACATAGAATCGTTAAAGACTCAACACTTCAATCTTCCAAACCTACATGTACTTGAAGAAAAGTGAATTACCAATATTGATTACAACACGTTAACAAACTGCTTCATGCATTCCTGCATATTGTAATAGTTTAACCAGGAATATAAAATTTGTGAATGCAAACATTTAATGATCAGATTGTTTTGCACAGAACAGATAAAGTTTAATTATTGTATGAGAGACAGCGTGAAAGTAAATCCAATCTCTCTACTGCCATTGGCAAGACCAAAGAGCTGTAAAAGATGCCAGGAAGAAGCTTGTAGATCTGCATAAGGTGGAATAACTTACAAAACCATCAAGGCTTGATGATAGGGTAAGAACTATTGGTGCAGTTATTTGAAAATGGAAGACACACAAAATGACCATCATTTGTCATGGCTTGACGCTCCATGCAACATGTGGATTCACCATGACCATGAGGGAAGTAAGGGAACGGTGTAGAACCACATGTCAGAAGCTTGTTAATGATCTGAAACACTTAATACTTCAGTCACACACAATAACAATTTGTAACCCAGTGCACCACAATGGACTGAAATCTTGCAGTGACTGCAAGGACCCCTTTTTGAATGCCCATTTTTTCAGTCTGTCAATCAACATCTACATGAGAGAGCGTGGGAGGAAGTGCTTTGCCCTGATGAAACCAAAGTTGAGGTCTGGCATTTACTCAACCTGCTGAATGATGGAATAATGACCAAAACAAGACTAGCAACGCATTCATGCATTGAGATGTGAACGTCAGGTTTTGGTGCAGTTTTTCTGCATAGGGTAGATGGAAACTTTGTGCCACTGGTGCAAATGAAAGCAGCCATGTACTGTGAAATCTGGAATGAAAACCTCCTTACCTCAGGAAAAACACTGAAGTTGGGCTACAGAGTCAAGGATGGGTGATTAAGCATAGCTTTAACTCAAAACACTGCCAAAGAAACAAAAGAGTGGGACAAGCAACCATGTTAAGGTTCAGGAGTTCGGGATGTCCCCCATTGTATAGATGCAGTGTACATATAAGCACAATTAATGTTAAACAGAATTATTGTTATTTCTTGTGTAGTTTTTCTGCCCCCCCCCCCCCCCCCCCCCCCCCATTTCTGTATTCACCTACAGGTATCGCTGCCTTTATAAGCTGTATACTGACCTTCTGACCTCCGACCCCACTGACCCACCCAACCTGACTCTACCGGCAGCTTATTTTAATTAGTATAATGTATTTCTTTGTTGTACCTATTCTCTCCTCTACCTGTCCTCCCCTTCTCCTCTCTCTCTCTACCCAGTCGGCCATCAGCAGGAGGGTCCCCCTACATGAGCCTGGTCCTGCTCAAGGTTTCTTCCTGCTAAAGGGGAGTTTCTTTCTGCCACTGTTGCTTGTTGGGGGTCAGGCCCTGGGATTCTGTAAAGCGCCTAGAAATAATTCTGATTGTAACAGATGCTATATAAATAAAGACTGATTGATTGATTGATTTTAATATAACAGAACACGTGTAAAGTTATCTTTTACTGTACTGTTTGAAACAATTGTTTAGTCAAGAGTTTTGGTCAATTCATATTGGAGCAAAAGTAAGTAATTAGGTGGAATCAGATGGGACAATTTTGAGGGTAAATCAACCACTGAAATGGGCCAATGAGTTGAGAGGTGTTTAGTGTAAGTAATTGCATATCATTGATTGAACCAGAGCTAAACCAGAGAAGTTTAATCTTACCCAGGTGAACCCATACAGGTCAATCATGCTGAGAGGAAGAAAGATCTCAGAGGTCCTCAGAAAGAAGATAGTGACAGCACATTTGCCTGCTGAAAGCTATAAAGTCATTTAAAATGAGAGTTCATTCTTTGTCTTGCCACGAGGCCACCAATCTATAAATGGAGACGAATGAAAAGGAAAATGATAATTCATGTAAAGGACACCCCAAAGAAAAAATGTAGAGATTTACAGACTCAAGTACAAGTCTCTTGCTGCATCTACGACAGGCACTCTACATTGTTTTTCCCCGGCGCCTACTGGAGCAGCAGTGGTTCCAGCAGTTATGTTCATTAGTCTTTATTCTTCTCCCTAGAACCCTCATATGCATCAGATTTGCTCTATTCTATGGATATGGCACAAATTTAGAAACAAGGGTAAAAGGATGAACTGTCATCGTTGACCCCATTCTGGCTGAGCTATGACAGCGGTACTGGTGGTGCCGAACTGGAGCTAAGCTAGAGGCTAACCTAAGGCTAATTAGAGAGATGCAAGCCTACAGTTCAGTTGGTGGCTATCTTTATCTAAATGATACCTCTTTAAGACCCAGAGAACCTAGAGATAATGTAGTTTACTCTGCTTTTATGAGACATGGTTGAGCAACAACATGCCGATCACCATAGTGGAGCTACTAGTATTCTATTTGATGTGAACGGGCAGAGATGAGGAATGTAGTGGTAAGAAGAAATGAGGATGACGTGTAATTGTGAAGGAGAATAGCCAAGAGCGTGCAGTTAGTCTACACCCATACTGCCTTCCCCGTGACTGCTTGCATGCAATTGCCATTGTTGTTTATTTCCCACCATGAGTGCACATGGCAAGGCGTGTGACGTCATTTAGTACATAATTACCAGGCTACATAGGCAAAACACAGAAACCTAATCCTAACCCTAACCTTCTTGTATTCAGGGATTTCAACCATGTTACCATGGCCATCCCCCACCTATCCCCACTAGGAAAAGCAGATTACAACTTGATGTTTCTTCTTGACCCCTGAGGCAGAGAAGGCTCTGAGTGACTGCTTCAGTTAGACAGATTTGAATATGCTGGTGGAGTCACACAGTTGGGACATCAAGGTAGGGGTCACAAACTGTTTCATGGATTGTGTGAATTTCTGCAGTGACATTATTATCCATCCCATCAAGACTGTGTGCTGCTTCCCCAACAAGCCCTGAATTCAAGGATGTCTTTCAAAGAAAAAAAAAGGAAGTTCAAGGAACAAAACAGAGGTGAGCAGGTGTAGTGGGAGCTCAAGAGCTGCACAAAATCAAGGAGTCCTATACTAAGAAGGTGGAACATAAAATACAGGAAAACAACATGTGAGAGGTCTAGGAAGGGATGAAGACCATTACGTGCTGCAGGAAGACCCGCAATGCTGCCGAAGAGGACATAGAGAGAGCCGTTTTTCAGCAGGTTTCACTCTCTTGCTATAGTTTCTACGCCCTCCTCAACCCACTCAACACCCGTCCCCATGCTAAATAGTCCAAAAATGGTCCAACATCCATCTCCATGCTAAATGGACAAGTTGTTAAAATGGCTGAGGCCATCCCAATGCAAAGCCACTGATACCACCCCCATCAATATCTCCTGTTTCCAGCTCAGCAGGCAGCTGAAGAAACTCCTTCCCAGCAAGATAGCCAGTTCAAATGCAGTGTGCCTGAAAATGCTCCTGGCCCATGCGATGGTGCTGGGGAAGCCCCTCCACCATGTCTTCAATATGAGCATTTGCCAGGGGAAAGTTCCAGCCCTGTAGAGGACATCCTGTCTCGACTCAATCCCAAAGAACACCGAAGGCACCATAACAACTTCAGACCTGTGGCTCTAATGTCATGCCCAATGAAGACACTGGAACGGTTGATGCTTCACAACCTTAGACTCCAGGTTCAACACCCCCAGGACTCTCAGAACCATCGCACAACCCTACCTTTGCTTAGATGGGCGATGGCATCTGACTATCACATCTGACAACATGCTGAGCAGCATCGGAACAACTCAGGGCACCCCTGCCACATGTGAAAGTACTCAGATGATACTGTGATAATGGGATATATTGTGAATAAAAATGAGGGAGAATACAGAGGTCTGCGGTGTGCTCTAGACACTGCTTTAAGAAGAGTGATGCAACACGCCTGGACTGAGGTGGAGAGGGCACTATTGTGGTGGGCACAGAGCTGAACTTTTTGGTGTCAGTAGCAGAGAAAAGGACCATGGATAGGGTCCATGGACTAGGCCTACCACCCTCTGCACAGGACAGTCAGAGAAGTGTTTTTAGCAACAAGTTACTGTTTCTGACCTGCTACTGGCCATTCGACTCTACAACACATCTCTGGGTATTCAGAGACGTGTATTATTTACAGTAGGTTTTATTTAGGTTTATGGTAAGTAGCATTTGTTCATTTATTTAATATATGTTTAGTCATTTTATAATCAGTATATGTTTACTATCTAAACCCTCTTCCATTCGAACCTTGTTTGTTTTAGCTTGTGACTAACCTACAATTTTAAATGTGCTACTGAATTCTATCCATCCATCCATCCATCCATCCATCCATCCATCCATCCATCCATCCATCCATCCATCCACCCATCCATTTTATGTTTTAATCCGTTATTTGGATGTCGCTGTTGGGATATAATGTTTTATATGGTTAGATTAGGATCTCTCTTGCTGTAGAGTTCATACACTTTATGTGAGCAGCACTTTATGCATAGACATTGTGTATTTAATAGCAGCTATTCTGCCATTTATAAAATATATAAAATCTACAGATTTGTTGGAATGGAATGTTTGACTTGTTTCTTAGATATACAGAACTTCAACAAACATTTCTACATTTACATTTAAGTCATTTAGCAGTTGTGTTTGTGAATGTGTTGTGTTGAAAGTTCCTTGTTTTTTTTAATGACCAGTAATGTTTACTTTGAATCACTTATCCCAGCACTTTGAAATCCACTTTCACCCTTCATTTGCCACTTCTGTCCTGTCCTTTCAGCTAACCTCCAGTGTCACCTACAGCAGTTAGACATGACTTCAACTCTAATCCTTCCGAGGATTATTGTTGCAAAACTGATCAGATATCAACTCTAACCTATACCAGATAAGGAAAACTTCATCACTTACACTGCAGACACAAGTGAAAAGGTGGCATTTTCTTATAAAGTGAAAAGGAATTTTAACAACCCCACCAGTCAAACAAATACTTTCAGGACGTTTTCCTATTTCTACTCACAGATACTCCATTTGATGGGAAAGACTGGGTCCTGGGATTCTTTAGCATCTAGAGACAATTTTGATTGCAACAGACGCTATAATATAAAATAAAGATTGATTGATTGATTGGTAAATTGATTGATTGAATACTTGATTGACTACATATTTTTAATCCAACCTCATATATTAATGTTATTGACTTTGCTAATGCTGCTTGCTAAAACTTCTTGTTAAGCAGGCAGTCGACACAGTACTGGGCAAGAAGAAAAGTTCCCAAAGAACTGGAGGCTAATTTTTTAGTCAAGCTGAATGGGTAGCTGAATATAAAAATGTCACTTACAACTAGATTTTTTTCTCACATGTGGCTAAATGAGACAACTAATCTACTGACTTTTGTCTACATGTGACATAGTCACAAAGTAAATATGAAATCTAAATATATAAATATGAAGGCATTACACATTGGAATCAAAGCAAAGGAAATACACTTCACCAACATAAATAACTACAAATAAATGTGTTTAAAAGACAGTAAAGAATCAATAATTAATATAAAAGAAAATTTAAATGAATGGATGCAAGATTTCTTTTCATTCAAAGACACTAAATGTCGTACAATTGTGTGATGTGTGTGTTACGTTACATTTAAAATTTGTAATTATGCATGATATTTACATTTCACATTTACATTTAGACACCTCTAGCTAAATATGAAAAAATTTGTTGTAAAAGACATTTTTACATTCAGCGCCCCATACCCTGCACCCGTTGTGTGTGTATGTGTTCTGCAGGAACCCGTCCAGTCCAATCCAGCCCATTCCAGCCTAGCTCAACCTGCTGGATCCTGTGAAGGGAGTGATTTTAATTAAAGATAAGTTGCTCAGTGTGAGGCCATACTGAGCCTGTTAATCTAAATCCAATAGGCGGGATGTAGCAGTGAGGAGGCCCTTGTAAAGCACAGGCTCTATTGAAACCCATTGCATTTCATTTGGGTGGGAATCAATGCAGATTGACACCACTTAACATGCAAATAGTTCTCAGGTCAACCAGCGGCTTCCTGTCTTCTGGCTGTGTGCCAACAGCCAGAGCTTTAATTTTTTATTTTCTCCTACTCTATTTTGTCCCTTGTATCTTGTTGTATGTTGTACCTATCTTTTCTTCAGTATCATCTCTTTTTATGAGCCATACTACCCTTATCCTATTGTGTCCTATTTATCCTCCTTTCCCATTTCCTTCTCCTCTCCTCTCCACTTCTCTTCCTTCCATCACATGCCTCCTGCTGCTGTAAAAATTGTATTCAGGATATTCGTCCATTTAAAGATATGAGAAAATAAAAGACTATTGATTGTTTGATAAACTGCCACTGATGGCAAGAGAATGGGAGTAAAATCATTGTAACCCCTTGCTGAGGTTCTATGAGCTTGCCTGAAGCTGTATATGGAAGATGTTGTGGATCAATAAAGTGTATTTGTGTGTGTAGGCCCTTAGCTATCCTTCCAATTACACATTTCCAGCAGTGTGGCCAAGCACAGCTCTTTGTTAAAGCCTTAATGGATCAGCTCAGGAAAGTGTCTGCAAGCACACACACACAAACAGCTACAGCTTACAAGGTAAGCATTCTCAAATTGATTTGTTAAACAGCGTTTTGAGCCACAGTGTTCCCTGAAACTGTGTAATTACTGTGAGAGCTGACGCTTGGTTTGCTTGTGTGTGCATGCATGCATGTGTGTGTGTACATCCGTGGGTAATTTCATGAAATACTCTGCATTTGTGTTGCTAACAGGTTCCAGATGAAGGAAGCTCCACATGTCCAATTATCGAAGATAAGAGCGTTTAATCAGGAATTTACCTCACAATGGCAGACAGATAGCTCCACCTGCAGCACCATGAGGTGCTCCTCTTATTCCTCCCTCTTTCAAATGAAGCAGAGGATCATAGTTTGTTCATGTAACATGCAGCAAAAACAAAAGAAACACAGGATATTGCGGAGAGGATATTGTACTGAGGACAAAACCATTACCAAAGTTTACCAAAATGGTACAAAGTCACGATGGAAAAATCTACATTTGTGTGAGAGAGATTAATTTACTTTGTTGAGTTTTTAACAAGTGGAATTTATTTTTATTTCATTTTTAAAATACCAATCAATGACAATAAAACATAACATTTTCCCTTCCTTGTAACCTTGCATTCATCAGTAGTCTGATTGTGAACGATGGTGTGTGTTAGATGCTTTATCAGTCACCAGGACATTAGTAGGTAAAACACAGGCAGTGAGGTAAGCAATTAAGCTCTATCAAAATGATTTTCAGGAGAGGAGAAAGGAAAAAAGTGATGGACAACAGTCAACAGTGATGGACAATTTTCTGTACATGGTCAGTTGGACAGAGTTTAAATTTTCCAGCGAGGTTTCAACATCAAGATGCATGCGCATCAAATCGGACTACAATTCTCGCTTGATTGGTGTGAATAATTTCTGCAACCAGACTTTCTGTCCACAAGGCAAATTACAGTAGTCAGATTATGGGTGGAGTCAAGCCACTTTCCCATGCTTGGAAGCGATTTGCACTGTTTTACTTTGTTTTTGGGCAACATTGTTTGACTTTTATGTCACACCACAACAATTCATAAAGAAGTTAGCCAGCAAGGTAGCAGCCACAGCTAAATCAACAGCATCACTGGTTGAGTTTATTGCTGGGACCGCTCCATTGTTCCAAAAATGGTACTGTTTGTACAGAACTCTATGAAATGCTTCTGCTTCCAAGTCAATGAAATATAAGCAAAATGTCGCATGCACAGATTGCAGAGGCCAGCTGTCCGTCCACATGTGCATAAACTGACTCACAATTGAGCTATTTGGGGTGTTAGTCTGGTTTCGTTTGTGCTTCTCTGGGACAATTTTACTCAAGCTAAGGCATTAACATTCATTTTATTACATCTTTATATAATCAAACTAAGGCAGGAATTTGTTTTTCTTGCACGGGGTTACATAAACGCACTTAGTGTAAAGGATGCCGTCTGTCCCAACTTGACATGTCTTCATATTTATCTTTCACAAAGACGTAAGAAAGAACATCTATAGCCCTTTTTACACTGTGATAATCTTTTTGGAACTGTGAAAAGTTGTGGCATTTTGTCCCGGGAAATTAGCAGCTCGGCACACCTGTAATTGGCGCTGATTTCCCGATGACATTGATGTATCTGCCTGTCGCGTTCAGATTTTGTCACTGGACAGACAGTCAACAGATGACTGATGTCTGGAGGGAAGAGATTATTTTCCTGTTTTTACAATCAATCAAAGAAACAAAAAATATGTAGCTACATAATATTTCCTGGAAACACATACATGAAGCACATCATCCTTCGGAAATTCCACACCAATCAGGAAATGTTCATACACCTGCAGCTCCGGCAGAGATATGGCACACCTTTTTTATCAATTATGGCAGTGCACTGGCAAGATGACTAGATCGGTGATCTTGTGATGAGTTACTCCATTGCTTAATAGCCGAATCACTGGAGCAGTAAATTAAATAGTTAAAAAATTAGTCAAATCTTGTCTTTCCAGATTAGCCACAAATTTCCTTCACCGACGCTCCATTAGTGCTCGGACCGACGTATGTGTTTATTTTTTTCTTTAAAAACAACAAACAAACAAAGCTTCTGGCATATAATAACAATATAAAGATTTTATAAAACACGTAGATTCATGGATGGGACTGAAGATTTGTATGGACATCATTAAAAAAAATGACAAAATGAAACACCAGAAAAAAACATGGCAAACGGAGGAGAGTTGGAAAATGAGGCATTTGATTTAATTTCAAGAAAGTAATTTTCAACTTTATGGGTAAAGGCTTTGTGATGCATAAGTAATGCATGTCTTGTAATGTCAAACTGGCAAGACAGAACAAGAATGATTCAACTATTGACAATATTTATTGATCCATGATACTTTCTGCCTTTAACTTTATTGTCAACATCCACTACTCTAACTAATAAAACCTTACATTTATGATATAGATCTCATTTTGATGACCTGCTGTGCACGTGCCAGTAAAAACACACATGTGGGTGTGTTTATGTGTGCCTGTGAACGTTCACAACCTGGGAAAAGACAGCAGTGTGAAGGATGAAATTGAAGAGATTGGCATGGTCTGCTCTGCTTTTGATTAGTTCTGACTGGAAATCAGCCTGAACCACAAGGGGCCCTTCAGTGGCCCCCCTCTCTCTTTCTCTCTCTCTTATAGTGTTACACGCTGCAGCAGAAATTGAATTGATATTTTGTAAACTTGATTTATGGATAACGCAATGTGACAGCAACAAATGCCTAGCAGAGAATGGGTTTCAAAGCCACTCCAAATGAAAGTTATTACAGAGTAAACGTGCATTTCTTTGTCTCAGCAGCAGCAGCCCCTCCTGGCTCTGTGTATGAGTTTATATGGGTTGAATATGGATCCATTTCCTGGGTAATTGAATTGATACTGTCATGCACGAGGGCAGTGCCACATTGCTCCAAAGGGCAGATGGACTGTCTGATTGAATTGGATAGGGGGAAAAGTATGCAGTATGTGTGCATGTGAGTGTGTGTGTGTGTGTGTGTGTGTGTATGTGTGTGTGTCAGAGGTTGTCAGCAAGCAGTCATAAGATAGACACACCTCAGTGTTCTTCTGATTACTGCTGTACAGCCAATTGTCTATCCAATAATCTGTCACCAAAACCCTTTACCGACACACACACACACACACACACACAGTCCTATAGACACACACACATAGAAAGGCACGGACTGTTACGGGTCAGGCAACGCAGAAACCATTTCCAATTCCCGGGTAGGTGAGCTTGCCGCAGATCTGCTACATATTAATTTTGTCCCAACTGAGATTTGCTCCCATTCAGTTAGAGCCGATTGATGAGAGAGCAGAGAGGATCGGACGGCTGCTCATTCGCTCTCCTCACCTCTGATTAGAAACACTGCCACTGTCACACCGCTATTAGGACAGATGGAGAGAAAGTGGGAGGGCTGGATCGAGAGGGAGCAGGAGGATGGACAAGAGAAATGTGTTAAGCTGTTAAAAAGGTATGAGAAAAGCTGTGGGATGATGAGGAAAGTGTCTCAAGTGAGCAGAGGAAAAAAGAGGGTAGGAAAGTGTGTAGATGAGAAGAAAAAGAAAACAGAGATGCAAGCGAGGTAATGAGGAGGTAATGATTTGTGGGAGGTGGACCTAAGAGGTAAAGAATTAATAATTCTTTACAAATTAATTTATAATTAAAAAGAAGGAGAGATATTGGAGGAAGGAGGACATATCAAAAGGAGGATTGACACAACAGGAGATGGAGACTAATTCTCACATAATTTTACAAATGTGTGTTTGTGGAATTTATGAATGTTTAAAACTGTTAATTTATCTGCTTTCAATGTGGGGAGACACTTTTTTATCTGGCAATAAAATGCCTGCTATTCTTGGTTTGGAATTGAATCAGAATGGCAGAAAATCTTGCAACAAACAATACATTCATTGGAACATCAGTGGCTGGGTTAAAACATTTCCAAAACCTTAAATATTTTTACTGCTTCTTTCTTCACTGGCACAACATCTACTGTCAATCAGAGGGAACGAGAAAGAACGGTTGATGAAATGATGATAACACAACCCCACATCGGTTTGTTTTTCACTTGTTTTGATAGGTTTTATTAAACTTACAAAATTACCTACTGCTTACTGCTTCCTAAAACAATTTTGAAATATTTCAATGTGTTTTCCTTTACAAAACAATCACGAAAGTTTAATTAATTACTCACTCATCTAGACATCATTTGCTGTGTTGTAGCATAGAGAGAGAACAGGTGAATTTTGGGTACCCACATTGTAATTTTAACGATGACTCAAATCTCCCCAGATTCTCCACTAAACTTCACTGCATTTTATATGTATTTCATATTACTGTCCTTATATTATCATATGCTTCCAACAAGTAATTCGAATTGCCCTCAAAGGTTCCTCAAAAATACTACGCACAATTTGCCCAAAATAAGATAAATATATATATTTTTTTTTTGGTAAAGTGATTTTTTCACAAATGTAGCAGAAATTGTCAGCAGATTCTGACACTTTTGTCTATATTTTTATATTTTTTATTGCAAAGAAATTCTGATTCTTTAATTCTATCTGCTTTGTCTGGCAGGCTAAACCAAAATACCAGTTAGTGATGATGTGATCAGTAATCAGTGGAATCACCTTTTCTTTTATAATGAGAGCCAGGAGAGTGACTACAACCTTCAATATGACTAGCATTAATCCATTTATAATATACCAATAACTACCATTAGACTAACAAATAATATAAAGCAAAAGAACCAGTAATTTCAAAATAGCTAACGGTAGTTTCAGATGGTACAGTTTTTATTTTATTATTTCATTTTCATATTGTTTATCTGCTTTCTTACTTCATTTTTTTTTTTACAACCGTTGGAAAAGAGATGATTTCTTAATCTCTTCAAGCCTTTTTCTGCAGATACAGCTAACATTCTTTTAAATTTTCATACACCATTAAGTCTTATCAGCTAAACGCTCCCAGCTTTAATTTAAACACCCTTCTTCATCTATCGCTCTCTTTAACTTCAGGCCTTAATTATGTCTATAATAGCTAATGCATTAAGCACTTGTGTATAGTCAGAGTGGCCCTTCGCCATCTAATGACATGAATATTTAACGATCATTATCATCCACCTACTAATTTTTTGCCTTTCATTTCTTCGATCTCCTCACATCCACACTGTGTCTCTCTGTCATTAAAGACTTGCCCATTACCACAGTGCTTAGGTAGACTTATTAAGTTCACTTAACAGTTAATGCTCCATTCAAGGTCTGATTTGTTCTTTAATGTTTGATCACAAGCACAAACCTGTTTGAACAGCTACCCACATGGAAGGGATGGATACAAACTCTAGTTTGAAGATTGTCCCTTTTAGTAATTGGGCCCACGTTGCCCCATCACTCGCTTAGCTGCTGCCCCAAAGTTAGTCTATCCACGCTATAAAACCCAGTCAAAACCCACCTTTGCTGAATTTGGGAGCAGATGAGAATTTTCTTGCCATTCAAACTTCTGGGTCAATTCCAAGTAGAGCCGGTTGCATTATGGACTCTATCATCATTTTGAAGTCATGAGCACAATTACTCACAATCCCTGTTAAATTCTTTGGGACGGTCATAAAGAGATTATCCCCTGCTATAAACCTGTTGGGTTTTGAAACAATCAGCCCATATTTATTGGTCTTTAGAGGGGTGGTTGAGTAAAGTAATAGATAACTGTTTCCAAAGGTCTGAATATGAAAAGGGGCAAAAGAATATGTCCAATACTCCTGATCTCAGGTCCATGGCCACAGAGTACTGGGACCAGGGAGAGGTTCTCTCTAAGGCAAGAGCCATGCCTTTGCCATCACACCACCCAAATGACTATGCCCTTTATCTTCTTCTGAGTACAACTCTTCTCAAGAGTCTTTAAGTCTTGTCTGAGCCAAAGAGGAAGGAGATGAAGGATTACATTTCTGATTCTTTTCAGTCAGAAATGCTCAGACTGGGTATCTGAACTCATGCATTGGGTATAGGAGTGTAAACGACATAGCTATTAAGAATCGTTAGTCTCCACCGTGTAGTGACAGGGTTGCCCACGAGTGCTGAAGTTTAGATTGGCTGCATAGGTATCTATATTATACTGACACTTTTTGTTGATTTTTTATGAAGAGTGATAAATCAAGTACTGGGTGCCAAAACTCTTCTTTGAAAAAGATCGGTTGGAAATAATTTTATATTTTATTTTAGGTATGGAGTATGGAGATATCATCAAAATACCAACAATATAATTAATTACTTGACATGAAATCAAACGAACCATCATAGTTGCCACCACCCCTCACCCACTTGACCTATATGGACTTGTTTCACGGATTACAACATAATTAAAGGAAGCAGCCTAGAGATTCAATTCAAGATAACAATGAAGTCTGTGCACGGCGGCTGCTGTGCATTTCACACACCTGCAAGTGTAAAATTCAGACATCCTGGGAGTTTCACAACAGTGCATTAGAGAAATAATTGAAGAGATTGGCACTCATGCTAATATCAATAGAAAACAACAGAGGCAATATTGACCACTTTGGCCTGCTTCACTGCAATTAACAGTGGGTTTGTGCCGGGGTGATTAAAATACTAGGAGGAGAAAATGCAGATTAAAAAATATTCGAAGATCCTGGTGATATTCGAGGTGGTTGTGATTGCATCTAACTATAGTAAGTTGGAAGGGCAGGTGGAAATCACATTATGCATAATGGCTGCTATTTTCACTAGGAAGAGATAAAGGAAGTATATATTCAACGAAGGTGCAGAGAAAATATTTGTTTTCTCATTTGCATCAGTGACAAAAGATGGAAAAAAAAAAATTGAAACATGTCGCTCAATGAGCAATGACTACACTAATTTAAGGTATGATTTCAGATGTTTTCAATGCAATGATGCACAAAATGGCAGGTATATAAAAGTTCAATCCACCTGGGAATCACTGAATGAAACCAAACTCTTTTTTTGGCGGTTACTGGCCTACAGAGAGTAATCAGCTCTAATCAGTTGTCTAGGCCAGACACGACAAGGACCAGCTGGTTAGTGTATACAGAAAGAAATGGAGTGTCCTGTTGGAGTGCACGAGCCATATAGACACCCTTCGCACCTACCCTGCAACGGACGCTAGCTAATGATCAAAGGCTGCAGACCATTTTATATTTTTACCCCTGACTTGTCAAGACAGGTTTCTGTCGTTCTGCAACTCAGGTCTCGCCACTTTTTACTTCATCCATTTTATGATTGCTTTGGCAAATATTATGTAATGTTTAGATTTCTCTGTTGGGGATCATTTCGGTGTTTATTTGTCTACAAGCGCTTCTGACTGGTGGAAAAAACATGCAATGTTTGAAAAAGCAGCAGCAAACTCGTCATTTAAATACTGCGTGTTGCACCTTATAGGTAAAATTTCCTCTTAGGAGATTGCCCCAATACACACTTAACCGAGGATGCAAAATCTGACCAAAAGCACAAATTTTAGCTCTCATCAGATATCTTAGTAAATCTGGCCCCTAAAAAGAGTGATAAAAAAAAATAAACATACTTAAAGGTGCTGAGGGAAAAAAAGGGAAAAAGGTGCCGGTCAGTTTCTGCTTTGAGCTATCGTAATCCTACAAGTTGTTCCTACTTCTACTAGCTTCTTTATAACTTAAAGAGACATTTTTGAAAATACAATTCAAAGAACTTCTGCATTTATTGGCACTGACCTTCAATCCCCGTAGTTTAAGTTGGTTGGTTGGGTTCGCAGATCCACATGGCTATCACCTGATTACATTACATGTGGCTGGAATGATTTCAATAGATTTATGGTCATGAAGCACTAATGACTCACCCCTAATAAAGGAAGGCCCATGAATTATATCAGGCAAATATGCTTCAGTTCATGCTCCAGGCTTAGTGAGATGTTTTCCATCAGGGAAAATTAAGCTGTGATATTTGTTGCATCTGTTTGGATCCAGGCACCAAAACCACCCCTAGAAGTTCATTTTTTCCTGTAGCTGCTTTAACCCTTAAACTCCCCCCCCCCCCCCCCCCCCATTGATTTCACTTCTTTAACAATTAATCAATCAATCTTTATTTATATAATGTCTGTTGCAATCAGAATTGTTTCTAGGTGCTTTCCAGAATCCCAGGACCTGACCCCAACAAGCAACAGTGGCAAGGAAAACTCTCTTTTAACAGGTAGAAACCTTGAGCAGGACCAGGCTCATGTAGGGGGACCCTCCTGCTGATGGCCCGGCTAACACTTCTTGATAAGTATGTAAGATAAGTATTTATATTTAAAATGAGTTTATAAGTATTTAAGAATTACTCTTTCTAATAATCTAGAAAAACTCATTTGCTACTCAAACACCTTCAGTGTTCACTTGAGTGTAATAAATCAGGATAATGACCTTTTCATAGTTTTATTAAATTATTTCAATCTGCATTACAAGAACTACCTACCGTACTCTCTCTCTCTCTCTCTCTCTCTCTCTCTCTCTCTCTCTCTCTCTCTCTCTCTCTCACACACACACACACACACACACACACTAAATACCTCTTATGATCAATAAATCCTACAGGACAGTAACTGAATGTTGGGCCAATGGGCTGAAGACGCCACTATATCGTTTCAGATCTGAACTCTGTCAAACAACTCTGAAATCACTTCACTTCATTTTAAAACTCAGCAGACTGGCATTGATACTGCTTCAAGCATAGACCCCCCCTCCCCTCTGTGTAGCAGCTCTAGCTCCATTTCACTAAAAGAAAAGTCTGACTCCACTTCAAAAACTCAACTTCAATCTGCAGAATAATACGAAGGGCTCTCAGATTACAGAGGGTCTTCTGTACTTTAAATCCTGTAATACGAGCTGAAATGAAATCCATTTTTTGCTCCGATGATCTTTCTAGGCAATGTTCAACATGGTAGGAGGGAGAGAAATGGCCATCTGTCTGCCACTGTTACTGTTCCACCTATAACACACACTCGCACTCTGAAAAAAATGAACTGCTAAAAAACCCCAGAGAGAGAAATGAGATGCCGTTTTTCCATTTGTAGCAGTATGATAGCACAACGAAAGAGACAAACATTATTTGAAGATAGAAGATACACATACTCTGATAAGGGAGAAAGGAAGGGTGTGTATGTGTGTGTCCAGGAGTGTGTGACTATTTCATCTTCCATGGTAACTTAAATGGTATATGGAGGTCACACACTGGACACACACACAGACAGACAGGCCTCCCATTGCTGCGCACCCCAGATGCCTTTACGGGATTGTAATAATTCATGGAGTTAGTGCCCTGCTTGCTGGACCAGGCGAATGGAATAAAACTGGCCAGATGAGATGGCTGCATACACGCTTGTTTGTGTATGTCGGTGTATCTCAAGGCCACTCGGCTGGTCAGTCTAGGAAGAAAATAGCTTCAATCGTGTGTGGTGTGTGTGTGTGTGTGTGTGTGTGTGTGTGTGTGGTTGGGCAACAGCGCCTAACACATGTCATGTTTAAGTATTTTAGTTTGTAAAGGTTCTCTGTGTTATGAAGTGTTTTACCATCGATAATTCCAAATTCTCTTTGTAATTGTGACGCAAGTCATAATGACATGGCAAAAAACATCACTTCTTATCAAATTGCTGTATGAATATGATTGCATTACATTACATCTCATATTAAAAGCAAAGCAGCTAAAACAACATGCAAAATGAACTACAGATTATACATCGTTCATTTAAGAACAAAGTTGGCTAAAATATAAAGAAGGCTGTAACAAAACTGCAAAATACAAAACAAGTAGAATCCAATATGTCCAAAATGGCTAATTTGAAGACTCATAAAATTGTTTTTGACTGATATGTACATTTTTGTCCAGACATTGCATTTAATTATTAATTCATTTGAGTTTTCTTCTGTTTTTCTCTTAGCAAAATGGTTGGAAAGGTTTCTTGAGTTTTTGATTTCAAGGTGCCCCTGCAACTTAAACCGGATCGCTATCTTTTATCTCAAGCAACATCACCTTCACAATTAAATATGACAACATTAAGAGTAAAGATCTCCCAAATACTCAATATAAACCTTGTGCATTTTTTAAACAAACCATTTGGCATCCTTGAGATTGGTGTAAAAGTCTGCCACTGTGCATAATTTGCTCATCATTTTTGGATTCTAATTTGCTATCCCAATAAACCTGGTGAGACCGGCCATAGTGCTGGCATCAGCTGGAATGTTGGAAAAAAGGTAGAGAGAAGACGTGAGAAGCCCACCGAAATGAAGCTCTTGTCTGATCAAAGTGGCTTTAGTGAACATTATAATCACTCACTTCACTTTATCATATTGACATGTGCTGTATTCTCAATATATTCTACATTCTCAGCAGTTCTCAAATATTTCCCTCAAATATATCGCAGAACATTTGGGTCTTTGTATGCTGTTGTAAAGAAATCGTACTTTCCCACATTGAATACAAAATCAGCTTTGTAAGGTCTCGCTGATCCAGGGGGAACTCATGACCTTTCTACACTCAACACAAATGGTGAAGCAAGTGAAAGGAAATAAATTAATAAATAAACAATCCTTACAGCAAAAACAAACAAAACCCTCCTTACTGTCACACACACACGCACACACACACACACACACACACAGGGGGGAACAAATCCAACAGTTTAGCTCCTCGTGAAGCTACTCTTTTCTCTCATTCTGATCCTCCTGTTCTTCATTTCATTTACTTCCTGTCCATACCACCATTCATTAATTCATTTTTCTTCACATGCTCATCCCTTCTCCATCCTCCATATCTTTTTCTGTCTGCCCTCTTCCTCTCCTACCCCTCTCCTTGTTGGTTACTCTTTTCACCAGTCTCTTTTTCTCCATCCGGTGTTCCCTTCTTTTCATCCTCCACTCCCATCTCTCCATCCTCTATTCCATTCTCTCCATTCATCAGTATTGTGGCTGACAGCAGATAGCATCATTGCTTTACTGCTGCAAGAGCTGACAGTCTGTCTGTCCTTGCCGTGGGCTTTAAACACACTAAATCAACGCCTGAAAGAAAGAGATATTTTGCCATTGAGATAAGCCCATTTCCTGGTAAGTATTCATTGAAATGATATAATAACTGACATGGATAGGGGAGCGAGAGAATAGTGAGGTAGAGAGAGGGAACAGAGATAAATATGGTATTTGCAAGTTTCCCCTTTGTAGCAAGAAAGCGCCTTCTTTTTTCCTGGAGAAGGAGAAGGGATGAGGAATCTAAACGTTGACGGGGGGGTGGTAAATTGAATGCCATGAGCTGTCTGAGCTTCTCTGTCTCTAAAAAGAAATTCAATTAAAGTGTATTGGGGGTTTGTGAATGTGGCAGCGAGTGGGCTCCTAGTGCCTGATAAGAGCTGCTTCTCCTCACGATCGACATTATAACTGAAGCCAGATCACTCGCTGCTAAATGTGTAATCCCCTGCAGCCGAACAATATGGTCCCCAAGTCGGATTCAATACAGCAGGAGCCAATTCTCCACATTAAATCAACACAGTTGGGGGGAGTCATCACCCCTCAGCGGCCCATACACTTCCTCCATCTTAAGCCACACGCAGAAATCAGAGAGGTGGGCATGCTGACAATGGTTACTATCTACCACTCAGCCCTCACACACAAACTCATACACACATATTGTATAAAATGGTCCCTTGGGAAGTGATTTCAGTCCATTCAGTGTTAAGTACCTGCCCCACTCTAGCTAATACCACCACTAATACTGGAATTATACACTCAATGTGTGTGTGTGCGTGTGTTGGGGGGGGGGGGGGGGGGGGGAGTGAGCAAAAGAGAGGGAGAGATAGAGTATGTGTGTGCATGCATTTGTGCAGTCTGATAAAAAAGATTAAATGGTGCTCTGGTGCTCGTTGGTTAAACACAATGCAGTGTAGCTCATGACCTGATGATCTCCTGGTATGCATCTGCTGTGACAAATTAATTATCAATTATTCTTGGCAATTATCTTTTTTTCTGAAGATCCTAAAAAAACAAACAAAAAAAATTGTTTATCTGAAGTTGCTATGATAAAGCTTCATAGTGAAATGTCTTTAGCATATTATGAAGAATGTTGAGCAAAAGACTTCAGTCGTTTTTTGTCATTTAGCATTTAAATGGGCATTGATCGACACTGATAATCTGCACCCAAATTATATTTTTTTAGCCACTCTTCCTCTGCCAAGGAAGAGCTCCTTAACTTTTTGTGGTGTTCTGGAGGGGCTATGGTCATTAAGCAACCTACTAAGTCATGTAAACTTTTTGCGTATTATATCGAGTGAAGAAAGTAACATCTGTCAAGCAAATGTTCACGTTACGTGAATAACAGATTTTAAAACGTGGTGTAATAGATGGACCCTACTTTATTCATCCCAAAAGGAAATTACAGTTTTTACATTGTGTTAGTATCCATATGAATATTCATATTACAGTAAAATGACCACATTCATATGCATTGAGGGAGGGTGTGAGCATCCTTCTGCTGCCCTGGACAGGTGCACTCAGCAATGCCCAGAGATCAGACGGGGTACGAGGCTACAAGCTTACTTTCCAAATTTTAGTACACAACTTGGATTTAAATCGGAAAAACAAATCTCTCACACACGCACACACCCAGACTCACGCACACACATCCAGACTCACACACACACACCCAGACTCACACACACACACACAAAGATAGACAGAGATTTATAATGACTAATAGGTTGCCTATTGGACTAAAACTCATTAATTAATAATAGCAGATATACAATAGACTTACATTAAAGCTTTCAGCATGTTCTCTCTCTCACACACACACATATACACACACACACACACACACACTCCCTTCTAATCTCTAATTATTAATTAGTGAAATTGAAATCTATAAATTACTTGCTCGATTATGTACTTTAGCTGCTTCAATTTGCATTGTGGTCTGTTTCTCTTTGCCTGCAAAAGTGGCTATTTGAAATCAATTTTTCTAATAACAGATGTTAATGAGCCCATCAATTAAGGCTTTGTTTGTGCCTTGTTACCATCTAGGGTGCATGTCTTTGTGGGAATGTGTGTGGCCCCCTCAGCAGGTGCTGTTTCCTGTCAAGTGTCATGTGCCTGAATGCTTTAAATACACTCATAACTTTCTGACTGATTAACATCCTGAACCAACTCATTCAGTATTGACAAGCAGAGAACTGCTTGTCAATAGTCTAGGGCCTGATATTGGGATGAAATTTCACTTTTTGACTGAACTGGAATGTAAAGGAATCCGGGAACTGCACACATTCACACATATTTGGGATGGGGGTGCGCCCTGATGTCGAGAAAGCCATTTGAAAGAGTCTTTATGCAAATGAATCTGATAATGGCTTTAAGCGTAGAGGTTGTGATTTCAATAATTTAGGCTGCTCACTGGGGCATTTTCTGGGGAGGAAAGACCATTAAAACACCCCACCTCTCTCTCTCTCTAACACACACACACACACACACACACAGAGAAAACATGTTATGAGCTGGTGACCTCTTCCTTGACCCTACTTCTTTTTGACACACACAGTCAGACCCCCCTCCCCCCCCTCTAAATGTAAGTGTTATATATGCATGAGTTGTCTTAACTTCTCAGAGCGGGGCCTGTAATAAGCGGCCCATTTATTTAACCTCTGCCTGAGCTCGTTGTGATCACAGACTTAAGCACTACATCTACTGTATGTACTGCAGTGGGAAACTGGGAGCTGATCTCTCTCTCTTCCAGCAGATTAAATCAACACTGTCTGGAGGTTTCAGTCCACACAAAATATGTCCAATGTGCTGAGTCCAAAATTTAGAATTTAAAGGAATGTGTTTAAAATATCACCGTGTCAGTGTACAAGGTAGGAAACTTTTCAAGAAGTCTGATTTTTCTGTTTAATATGGACATAAAACACAATGTTTGGTGGACAACTCTTTTTGAAATAGGGACTGTTTGGTGCTTATATGATGGCAGGGGACAGGACAAGCAGAATTCAACTTTGTCAGTCATCAATGCTTTTTACATAGTGTAAATTTTGAAAAGGACGATAAATTGACTTTTTCTTGACTCATTTGAGGGAATCACAGAGTAAAGTAAAGCTAATAAATGTGCAAAAGTAAATTAATATATGCTTCATGTGGAGCCACTTGTCAGCAGCGTTTCCAGCTTGGTAACAAGAAAAGGTTTCCTGAAATCATCGCGCACGTCCGTTAGCACTTGAATTTATTTAATTTCTCAAAACGTGTGGTTTTACCTCACAAACACACAAAACAAATTAAACAGAATAGAAACACCATCACAAAAATGTTAGCAAGCCTCTACTATGCACAGCCACACAAACATATTGAATTCTTGCTTGCTGCTTCAAGTTGGGTTTTTCTTTTACATTGTAGACTTTTTGCATTCTTTTGTCATTACTTTTTACCAGAATGTGTTGAGTTACTATGAATGAATTAACTTTACTTCTATAAATGTTTACAGCAGGTTAAATAGGCTATGGCATATTGTGTTTGTGTCCATGTGTGTGTGTGTGTGTTTCGATATATATTTTATTTATTGATTTTCCTTATATTTAAAAAAAAAACATTATTAATTCACATTTAGTGCTGTTATCATATGATTGTCTTTTTTTCATTCATAACTTTGCAGACTTGGAGCCATGTGTGCACACATCAGCTGCATGTTTATCTGCAAACTTGCAGCTTAATGATTTATACTGCACGGACTAATTATGACACCTCGGTTCACTCATTAAGCTACACAGCTACAAATGATTAATTGATTTAGCACATTTTCCCAAGGCTCCATTTATAATCTCATGCTGAAATGAGTTTGACGAAGGGGGCTGACATGCATGGAGAAAGAAGGAATAAAGGTAAAAGAGCGAAAGAGAGGTGAAAGGCAGTTATGATGGTGGGAGGTAAGGTTAAAGGGTGAGCTCGGGGTCATAAGCAAGGAGTGGAGATTAAAGAATATGAATAACTACACCTGCGAAGTATTAAAGTATTGATGCACTGGTAAATCACAGATTAGGAAATACTAAGTAGAATATATCAGTGGCAGCAATGCAAAGTTGCTACTAAACAATGTATTTATTTGTCAGAGGGGATTTTAATTTTCTTACTTTGGACTTTCTCATATTAGAGTGTAAACCTATCATTCCACATTTAGGTAATCGATGGACCCATTGGGAGTTTTCCAGGAGAGGTGGAGGCAGGTCTATTAAGAGTAGAGGAGGAGGAGGAGGAGGTCTATCAGGAGGCATTGTAATGAGATGCTGTGGCTGCGTAACAATAGCTGCTGTGTGTCACTGCTTAGCCTGCTGCTCCCCGCCTATTTGTCATAATCACAGGCAGTTTTCTCATTAGTGGAAGCCATTAGTCCTTAAAGGCTTATCAGCCTCTTATCAACTCTGCCACTCATGCTTCACCAAGCTCACGGCTAACACAAGCTAACGCACGGCATTCAATCTGAATTTCAACATTTACAGTTTAGCCACAGATACAATGACTTGTGCCACTTGCGTACAATGTCCTTGCAGTGTCTCATACAAAAGTGACTGACCCCACACATCTACCTGAACTGCTCCAACAGTGCCAGTATGAGTTACCAAGCACACCCATTCTAATCTGGCTCCATTAGCAGCATCTGTCCCTTCCCAGTTGCTGGGCTTTGTTCGGCTGTCAGAATGACCAATGACATCGCACCACTGCCTGATTCATGGCAGCGACCCTGAGATCACATCTGATGGAAGCGTCAGGCCAAAAGACCAAACACACCACCAACAACCCATTATAGTCTATCTATCTAGGTGGACATCTAATGGGAGCGCTTCTTTTTCACGCCGTCACTGTGATGCTATCACTGAAGACTTACTTAAGACTTGGATTGAGTATGCTCAAGCTCTCGCCAGTGATGCAGGTTAATAACTGAAATAGCAGCTAACTTCGTCAACCTCTAACGGGGAATCAGAGCTGACCAACGAAGCGCCTCTGTGTTTAGAGCATTTTTATCTCCACTCACTCCATTATTAACACTCTAATATGGAGTTTTTAGCTAAACTACAGAAAATAAAGATTTACTCGAAATTTCTCTGATAATGAAATCAAACTTAGCAATCTAGCAGGTCTGTTAATTTAGTTCGATCTATCTATCTATCTATCTATCTATCTATCTATCTATCTATCTATCTATCTATCTATCTATCTATCTATCTATCTATCTATCTATCTATCTATCTATCTATCTATCTATCTATCTATCTATCTATCTATCTATCTATCTATCTACCTGTTTAAAAAAGTCAAAGTTCTGTTAAAATCCATCCATCCATCCATTCTCTACCGCTTATCCGGGTCGGGTCGTGGGGGTAGCAGCCTAAGGAGAGAAGCCCAGACTTCCCTCTCCCCAGCCACCTCCTCCAGCTCATCCGGAGGGATCCCCAGGCGTTCCCAGGCCAGTCGAGAGACATAGTCTCTCCAACGTGTCCTGGGTCTCCCCGGGGGTCTCCTACCGGAGGGACATGCCCTGAACACCTCACCAGGGAGGCGTCCAGGGGGCATCCTGACTAGATGCCCAAGCCACCCCATCTGGCTCCTCTCAACGCGGAGGAGCAGCGACTCTACTCCGAGCTCCTCCCGGATGGCAGAGCTTCTCACCCTATCTCTAAGGGAGAGCCCAGCCACCCTACGGAGGAAGCTCATTTCAGCCGCTTGTACCCGTGATCTTGTTCTTTCTGTTAAAATCATAAAGCCCAAAACTTCAAAACAGTTCCTGAAGACAAAAGACAAACAAGACAAAAACATGAAGCAGCGATACAAGACGATAAAACTAATGTGAATAAAAGGTCAAAATTGATAAAGGTTTAAAAGCCAAAAGAAAAAACAGTTTTAAAAATCATTTCTTCAGTGATGCCTTGTTTAGGCTCTATAGTCGTGGCCACAGAACTTAAAGGATCAGGGGAAGCAGGGAGCTCAGTTGTTGTGGAGTTCAGTTGCTGACCAATCAGTTTTTACTACTTTTTAAAACTTGTACTGCTGATCTTTTTAAAGAGACACTCTCTTGTGTTATTTCATCTAAGTTGATTTGAATGTGGAGAAAATCGATTGTGTTGCATCAAAAAGACCAACACACGTGCTCATACAGCAATGCTGAACCATACAAAATTCAAGTATTTTCACTTTGTTGCTATAACACTTTCATGCATCGCACTTTTCAGACAATCTGCTGTTTGGGTGGAGATTTGCAAATAATCCCTGGTAAAAATAAACTGTTGTCACGCTCATTCTTCTTCTCAAATAAAGCTCCCTTCCTTTCCACAGCAACACCGAGGGACAGGTCTTTGTACTCATGACAGAGGTGGTGAAAATTAAATTATCCTCATTAACAATACTTTGGTCAAAGCAGTTCAGTTTGGCCTTTCAAAAACATAGCTCATTTGTAATCTTCATTTTCTCTTATTCCCATAGTATTAGTTTTTTTAATCCTGCCTGCTCTCACTTTCACATAATCCTGCTCTCCCTCATCATTGATCTCCTCCACTGCTCGTCTTCCTTTCTATCCAAATTATCTAGGAGCTCCTTCATTGCCTCTTGACATTCTTCTCCTCTTCTTATTGCCACCATTCCATCTTTCTTTCTTTTTAATATTCATCTTTCTGCTCCCTTTCCGCTGCAGCTTCCTTCTCTCTCCATGTCATTAAGCCCTCAACTCGTGCACTAAAACATGTAAAAGAGCTTCCATTTTACCATAGATTTGTTTGTAGCATTAATAGTCTTTAGTTTTCCACATGGTTTCCCAGCAGCCGGCGACATTAGAAAGAGAAGTGAAGTGCAACACATCTCCCCTCTCATCCTCTTATTACTGCCTCATCTGTCAAACACTGATGCAAAGGGAGGTGGAGAAAGAAAGTGACAAAGATGGTTAAGTGAAAAATAGAACTGAAGACATGAAAAGAACAGACTTTTAGCATCTTGTCTCATTGTAAATCTTCTTTATATAAAACATTTAGACCCATGTTTAATGTAATAGTTTGAAATTTAGGGTACCAAAACTATTTTCTGTCCCATCATCAATCATGTGGAGAACTAGTCACCTAATAATGGTGACTATTTTCCCACGTAGATATATATATATATATATATATATATATATATATATATGTATGTGTATATGTTTTCCTAGGACAGTGGTGGGGTGTCAGTGCCAGCAAGGCCTTTGTTGCTGCCTTAATCATACTCAGAAAAGTAAAGTTATTTTATTTTTCACGTACACAGTGTGCAAATAAAATTATTCAAGTTGTTATCCAATCATATTTCAGCTAACTTGTGTTGTCAGGCTCAGCCTGAGGCCTTTTGAATCAAAAAAGTGAACTCTATTGTACGCTGAACACGACCTGAGAGGTGCAACGCTGCAAAACATCTGAAATAAACACAAGGTTCCTTTAGCTACTAAAAGCCATCACTATATTTTTTCAACCCACGATGGCTGAAGGAATATTAGCAGTGTCTTGCAGGAAACTGCGTTCCACTTTGTGTAGACTTGCTTTACTTCTATTTTCTCGCTCCCAAGGAGGTTACGTGACAGCGTTGTATACGGACGTTTGATTGGCCTTAGAAAAAAAAAACATCAAAAAGTTATGAATGAGTTTTAATGACATTTTCAGGAACTGCTCATATGGGTATAAGTTTCTGTTCTTTTTTGTGTTTTTCTGTGTTACTGTGCGCATTGTACTGATAAGTGCATATTTGATAAATGGGATGTTGGTAGCCCAGCCTGTAGAGACTGGGTTGAGAAGCAGAAGGTTCTCAAATCAAGCCCCAAGTGTGGACACATTTTTAATAAGATTTGGTACCAGGGGGCCGTGCCAGGATGCCCTTAGATGTACCCTTGAGCAAGATACGGAACCACCAAGTGCCCAAAATAGGGCCCTGCAACCTGACAACTCATCCATGGTTGTACCTGCCTTCACCTTGGTCCAGCACCCTCCCTGTGATTACCCAATGGGAGGTTGATGATGTTATTTTTGGATAATAGTTATGTATTAATTAGGTATGAATGAATTGACATCACCCACATTTACTTATTTATTTTATTCATCTTTTGGAATGTACGTTTTTCTAGATTTTGACACCATAAGAGCTGCCTTGATCGTCCCCATCTTCCACCCTGCTCTCCAGCCTTCCTCTCATGCTCTTGTCCTCTGTGCTATCAGCTGGTTGTGTTAGCAGCACCCAACCTGTCTGTATGTAATTAATACAACCTGAGTGGGAACATTTTCAGACTGCACCCCCCCCCTCCCCAGTTAATCACAGTTGCTTCCAGCAAAAGGAGCACTTAACGGCTTGGTGCGTCAGGAATGGTCCTAGTGCTCCCTGCCGCTAATCGGACCGTTACGACTGAGAAGCTTTGCATTATGCAAATCACTGGCCGGGAACAGGTGACATTTGTAGGGGAACGGGGCGACAGGGCGATGGAGTCTGGTTGATTTAGTCATTAGTCCCTGTCACAAGTAACACACATACACACATATTCCTCATCTGCATAACTGCACTCTAAAAGCAGAAAGAATGGAAGTCACAAATAGTTGCATACTATTTTTATACTAAAACTGCACATTATTTCATCATTTATATTAATAACTAAACACTAAAACTGTTTCAAAATTAATTACTAAAAATATTAATTCATGAATAGATTTTCTTTAATTATTGCCATGAACGCTAAATTTAAATAAACATGTTAATTTAAATATTTTTTTACATCTTTATTGTTGTTTTTAAATATATAATTAATTTTGTTCTTTGTGTACACAAAACTAACACAGTATATTAAATTTGCAATATATAAAATAAAGTTACTGTTGATTGTTTAACAAGTACGTTTCTGCCATTGTCTCTTCTATTTTTGATGACGATGGGAGTCTTTGTTTGTATTACATAATATTGTTGAGCCTGTGTTGCACTCCTCTGTGGTTCAGGACACCAGCACCAGGCACTTATATTCATTGCTAATTCCAAGGTATACCCGGAACTCACCCTATTTTGCAAGTGGCAGCAGAGATACCCTGTGCTGCTGCGCTCATGAGCTCTGGATGTTTAGTGAAGCAAAGCTTTCATCCGTGTTTGCATGAAATTATGTATTTGGTAAAAGCCAATTTAAAAAATCCATCCATTATACCAGACCTAATACGCTACATCACCTGCATTAAGATGGTCATTTTGTAAATAACATCTACAAAGTACAACATTACAAGTTTTACAAGTGTAAAACCAGCAGGCGTCTGTGGGGTTTGCACTCTCCCTCAGTAAAAGTGAATGGTAGATGTGTTCTGTTAAAGACCTGTCCGGAGAATATTCCAACCTCTGACGTCTATGTGACTCCTAAAACTGGCTCCAGACCCTGTTATCCTCTGCATGGGAAATTAGGAATAATTGATGGGTAGACCAGTTAAACAACAGGTTGTCACATCATATGATATTTTTCCAGTCATTATAGTAAACACAGGCAAATTATCCTTATAAGTCATATATGTATTATAGCTATACTATAGAATTCCCAGCAAAGCGTAGACTCAACTGGGCTGTTGAACAATACTGGATGATGTTCTTCCTTCTTCTGGATTGTTAATACCTGTCTAAATGAGATTCTTCATGGACAAGGTGCAAACACCACACCTGTAGTCAGTTTAAATTCCCTAATCAACCTTTTGGGACTGATAGAGAGAGAGGAACAAGAAATACTGGAGACGCAAAGAGAAAACACAAGGAGAGCATGCAAACTCCTCTAAAAAATGCTGTAGTTTTATCCTCAAATTAACTGATAATAATTTTAGATATATTTAGGTTCAATCATTGATTTGTATTGTTATGTATTTTATCTAATGAGCTGCAAGAATTTGTATTTTATCCATAAACCAGAACAGTTTATTTTGCTACACATTGTAACGCTGCTTGGCTCCTGAGAAAAGACAGTGGAATATTAAATAATCGACCAATCATGATCAATATACTGTAGACATACTGATCTCTTATTTCCAACTAATAAAGTATGAACCCAGTTTTAATTAGAAGCAGCACATCTCTGCTCTCTGCTTGTCTCTGTATGTCTTGCTAATTCAGCCTCTTGTTAACAGCACTCATACAGCCAATTACCATAAATCCCTGTTAGCCACGGCAATTAACAGTAACGAGGCCGTGCTGCATGTGTTTCTACTGTTGTAATTAAGCCAGTGTGTTGTTAATTAGCAAAATGTGAGAGGGAGGTTTTATGGTCGTTAGTATGGCCATTTCATTCAATTAGTACTGTCATTAACAAGGTGTTTCTGTTCTAACAAAGTTAATGCAGGGAGGAGGTGGCAACTGGGCGATTAGCCTAGAAAAACATGATGAGCAGAGTGGCACTGAGCCCAAGGAACAATATATGGTGGTGCTGTGCGTTCTTTTACTTTCGACTTGTTCAGTACCAAAATAGCTAGGTGAAGGCAGTGACAGAGAGTAAATCACAGTTCAAACGGAGATGTTTACTGCTGAATTAAAAAAAACGTCAATGTGAACAAATAGCAAAATTTTAAAGACACACCATCCAAACATTAAAGCCTTAAAACACACACACAGATTTGCCTTGTCCTTTCCATAGTTAGCAAATTTGGTCATCTATATTGCTGTTGCCTGTATGATCTGAATTGTGTTTGTCTGCCAAAGAGTATTCTTCACGATCTTTGCAGCTTAGCAAGGATGCTGCTTTATGCATTTTTAGGTGTTTTGTGCCACTTTACTTCCTCAGGATGGTGCCCAGTCATATACATTCAGATGAAATACAAAGTACATTTTCCTTTTAATTTTGGTAGTATAGGAAGGAACAAAGTTGCAACTATGAATAACAAGAGAGACCAACACTCCGATTCATTATTATTATATATTATTAAAGCCAATATTAATGTTTAAATATGTTTCTTACAAAGTATATTATTAACATCAAAATTCTGTTAATGTACAGGCAGTTGTTTGTTGTTTACAAAAGTTAAATTGACTTTTTTTTAACCTCAGCAAACATACACATACACACACACACACACACACACACACACACACACAGTATCCTCATTTTCTGCTCTATAGCCAGCAGAATAGGTTTAGAGGAAAAGAATGGATAATGTCAATACAAGAATGATATGATGAAAGAAAATTCATCCAGCAGATTTCTTTGCATTCTCAATACCCGCTGTTTTTTTACAGCTTCTTCTGCTATGTGGCTCCTTTCACCTGACTAAATTATAATAGAGACGCATCATTTACTCTTTTATCTTTTTTTATGTATTCGGTGCTCACTCACCCGTTTAGCTGAAAAACGGAGGCTGCTTTAGTACAGCATGGTGATTCAGTTTAAATGGGAATGTGCTCTGACATGCAAGAGATTACCAGAAATTATGATCTAATGTTCGCACTGTGAAGCTTTGGTGGCTGCTATCATTAGTAATGAATGCAGGCATTATTGTTCCACCTCAGTTACATGCTAAAATCAAATGTGTTTTGATATTTACATTTCTAATTCAAATATGTATCAATATTAAGCATTTTAATAGATTTTTTGATTTCTTTTAAGCTCTTATGCTTCTTTATGTCCTATCCTTATTTTACTTGTTATTTTTACTGTTTTACTCCCTCAGTTTTTTATTTTTTTTATTTTTTAGCTTTTACACCTTTTATCTCATTTTACTGTTTTAGTCCTTCAGTTTTTAGCTCCAGTGTTTCCTCATGAGGGCCTGCCAGGCTGGGAGATGTTTCCGGTCTACCGCTGGGGGTGCTGTCCCGTGGACGGCTCTGGCCTGGGTGGCGAGGGGGCTCTGTGCCTTGGTGTGGAGCCTCCTGTCCGTCCGGGTCGGGGTGGTCTCTGTGGCAGTACCCCATGTGGTCATGGACCGTGGCCTCGCCCGGCCTGGTTGGCCCCCCCAAAGGCTGCGTCTCCCTCGCCTTAGGTCTCGGTGCCCGACCATGTCTCAGCTTGTTTGTATGTGTGGATGTGTGTGTTTGAGTGTGTGTATGCATGTGTGTGTGTGTGTATCTGTGTGTGAGTGTGTATATGAGTGTGTGTGCTTATATATCTCATGTATGCATATATGTGGGGGTGGGAGGGTCAGGTTTTTTTTTCTTGTCCTTCTTCTTGATTCTCTTGTTTCTTGATTTTCTCTTTGTTGTTTTTATCCTTTGTGAGGCACTTTGTGCTACCCAGGGTATGAAAAGTGCCATATAAATAAAGATTGAATTGAATTGAATTGGAAAAAATTGAATTTTATCTAATTGTAATATTACATTTAAATTTTGTAAATAATGACCTGGAAAGATCTAATTTGGGTTTTTTTTTTTTTTTTGTAAATACAACAGATTTTTTACAACACTTATTAAAGTAAATTTTATTTAAGATTACTTTGCTAGTGTATAAGATGTAAAGGGGGCATGGTTTAGTTTGTTTGGGGCTTTTCTGTTACTTCTGAAGGTTTTTTTCTGTTACTTCTGAAGGGTTAGGGTTAGGGGATCTTAAATGGTTTTGACATCTGACAACAGCATCAGACCTTTTTCCAGATGTCATGGCTTCAGTTCTCCATGTGGAAGATGCCCTGCTCTGTGTTGTTTTACACATTTAAATTTCTTCATTAAGTCTGGGTTTAATGCTCCTATTTCCTCTTTTGCATTAGGTTCCAGTGGTTCCCATGGTGTGTACAATGCTGTCAACCTTCTAATTCTCCTCATCTTCTGCCATGATATCATAATATTTCACACTCCCCCCCTCCCCACCCCCCTTTGGCCTTTTAGATAAGAACCTGCATTTTGTTGACATTAGATTTTCTACATATCCAGGGACTGGGCCTTTTACAAAAACAAGTGTTTTACTGTGTAAGGGCCTCAAGAATGTACAAAACAATTGTGAAATGGATCCGATCTCTAGAAAATCTTCAGTATATATACACAGTATTTTAATAGACAAAATAGCAACATTTAATCAAAATATGTCACTTCCTGTTGGGTTGAGGGTATGGGTCCTAAGACTTTTACTAGGTTTCGTAGGGCTGCAGGTGTACCAAATTCCACATGTGTTAGTCAACTGTGCAGTAAAGCTACTATTGAAATGTACATAAGTATGGCTAAATATACGAATTTGGGCGTGGATTGCAAGATGTATATGCAAGTTACAACAACTTTTGCATTCTTGGTGTGACATTGATATTTAAAGTGCTGTTGTAGGTACACAAATGGGCTCATACGGGGGACCTTCCTGCTGATGGCTGGTTGGGCCGAGAAGGAACAGAAGGGGGGGGGGGGAGATAGAGAAGAGAATAGACTTCCACCATGCAAATACATTAATATGAAACAATTGAAACTAGAGTTGAGTGGATCAGAGGCCGGCAGGTTAGTGCAAAGCTATGCCTTCGGTGATACAGACAGAGGAGGAGGGGGGGGGAAAAGCACAACTGAACTGCACAGGAAAAGGTGTTAACAACATCATCACTGACCTACGAGCAGTGGGGGCTGATAGCCAAAGGCTCAGCCACCCATTCTACTCTCAGAGCTCCTGGGAACCACCAGTAAGCCAACCTTCAGAGAGCAGAGCGGTCTATTTGAATGGCATGGTGCTATTAGCTCCTCCAGATAGAATGTAGGTTAACCTCTAAGGACCATGTTGGTTAGGAGGGCCATCAAGCCACTTTTCTCACAGCCATGCCAGGGACCCAAAATATATTAAATGTATCACTGCTGCTCATTAGGGTGACTGAGAAGTGCAATACAAAATAAAATTCATGAAACAGTTTGTTGTTCATTAACAATTACAACAAAGTGAGCAATTGTAGCTCAGTCTGTTGGGAACTGGGCTGAAAAGCAGAGGGTTTGAGCCCCAGTGCAGACAATACATGGGAAGTGTTTTGGTAGTAGGGGAAGGTCTTAGAACACCTTCAGAGCACTGGTGAGCTACCTTTGAGCAAGGTACCAAATCAACAAATGCTCATATGTGGGCATTTTAATGAACTGATGACTCATCCAGGGGGGGACCTGCCTTTACCCATTTTATCCATTGTGTACCCTACCTGTGACCCCACAAGGGACAATGTAGTTATGAAGATGAAATGAGACACCTTGAAACAATTCTACTTTTTACACATTTTAGAAAACAAAATTACAAAAAGAAATTAAATTTAAACAAAACCCAAAATGGGATAAACTTTTACAACTGATAAAACCAATTTACAAGTCATGGAACGCTTTTACCAATTAATTAGGAGGCAATCGACAGAAATGGGTGATGGGAATTGCTTGTTATAATTAATGTATTTTCCTGATCTCTGCCTATTCTCTCCTCTACCTGTCCTCCCCCTTCTCCTCTCTCTCTAACCCCCCATCCCCCCCCCCCCCCCCCCCCCCCCCCCCCCATCAGCCGGAGGGTCCCCCTACATGAGCCTGGTCCTACTAAAGGTTTCTTCCAGTTAAAGGGGAGTTTTTCCTGCCACTGTTGCTTGTTTGGGGGTCAGGCCCTGGGATTCTGGAAAATGCCTAGAAACAATTTTGATTGTAACAGATGCTATATAAAGAAAGATTGATTGATTGATTGATTGATTGATTGATTGATTGATTGATTGATTGATTGATTGATTGATTGATTGATTGATATTTAAAATGGAGGAAAAACAATAATCATTCCTGCAAAAAATAATAGGGCCTGAGCACTGACTGGTGTAAGGTCCTATTATTTAAAGATAACAAAAACAGCCACATCCAAGGCCACAGGCAAAAGAATGGAAAGCCCAATAGAGGCATGGATCCAGAGAAGGACAAGCAAATGAATTTCAATTCTGTAAATTTTAAATGAGAATTAACTATGTGAGGTTTGGTTGAACAAAAATAAACATCTCACTGATAACCATAAAAAACACCACCCGCCATTAGATTTAAACTCATAGAGAAATCAGTGTCACACTTCAATCACAGGAAATATAACCACAGAGAATATACAGTAAAATTCTTTAAGACATTAGGCAACACCCACAAAGTGGTATAAGCACCCCATCCTCACCCAAGTCTGCCATGACAAGGTGATTACAAATGGAGAACAGGGGTAAGACTGATCAACTGATTCAACAATAGTAGGTGTGTCTTTGTTTTCTTATGTGTGTGGTTGCGTGTGTTGTGGAGAGTATCAGTGAATTGGCTGCTGACAAATGGCTGCCTCTTTAGGGAACTTATCTCTTTAAGTGTTGCTGTGGTGAGGAATGACATCATTTGGTTCCCCTGGCTAACTGGCTGCCATGACGACACCCCACCAACCTATCCATTTACTAGATGGCCTGATAGTGTTGGCACATACACACACACTCTCTCACACACACACACACACCTTGAGATACACAGGTAATAGGAGGCTATGTGGAAATTACAGCCGCACACTATGGCAGCTTCCAGCATTGATGCATGAGCGTGCGTGTTTACACACACACATACACACGCACACACACACATACACACACAAAGATTTACAGCCAGTACACACTGAAGAGACCGGCCCTGCCCCCACTCTTGTCTTATCACAGTTTAACAGAGAAAAAAGTATCAAGGAGGAAAAATTAACTATTGATCAAATTAGCAGTTTTTAAGCTGTGCGCACGCGCGCTTGTGTGTGTGTGTGCGTATGTTCTTGCTACATAATGAGGACCTAAGTAGGCATTCTACGGGAAAGTGATAATATTTTGGCTCGTCATCACAAATTCAAAGGACAATTTGAGTGTTGAGACACGGTTGGAGGTTGGAGTTGGGTTTAGGTTAATGTTTGGACTAGGCTTAGGCATTTAGTTGTGATGGTTAGGGTGAGGGTAAGGATCTGTGGAATGTATTATGCATGTGAAAGTCCCCATAAAGATAGAACTACAATGATGTACATCTGTGTCCTTGTGTGTCAGTGTGTGTGAGTGCGCAATGACATGATGGGGAGGGTATGAGGGCTTAATAAAGCCATCACAGGCCAAACAAAATAGAGAAGCCAAAAGGACATTTTACCTATTAAACTCTCAAACACACACTTACATCATGTAAATCTTTATCTGTATCAGACAGAGATACATCTACATATCAAACATAATGACAAGATACACACCAGGTGAGTAGGGTGCCTCAACACCAATTGCTCCTTTAAAACAGCAGTACAGATGGGGGTGTGGATGTGTTGAGGAGCCATGTCTTAAGCACTAATAACAGCCCATACAGTTTGAAGGCTGCCTGTGGGAACGGATGGCATTGGATTGATACTGCTAATTAGCCCTGTCTGCATCAGGATTTCACCATAACACCAAGGCTATCAAATGCTGCGGAGGCTGATTAATAGCAGAATGATGGTTTTAGGAAGCACTTTAGAACAAAAACATTTTAGAGTGGATAATGTTACTGTTTACTGGATTTTTTTCCAATTCTGGTTGTAATTTGGACATTGAATAGTGCTTGGTAATTTAGGTAAGAATTCATCAAGCATTAAAATTTGATTGAATGACTAGAACAAGGCAGAATCTAAGCAGGATCAGAGAGGGGGGGAGGAAGAGTCTGTCACATTATGCTGTCTTCATCAGCCACAAAGTTGCTTGTATTGTTTAAGAGAGAAATTAGCCCATATAGACATAGAAAATCATTAGAGAATATTCATATGACTAGACAGTCTGCCTCAGGTATGTGCCAGATGATACATCGCAACGAGCATGACCCCTGTTAACCCAGCCACTGGACTAGAGTGCCACTCTCATAATTACCCTATCTTTGAGGCAGAAGCTGCCACTCAACAGAGGAAAATTATTTTAAAATTGTATTCTTCTGGTCCCTACCATAGGCTGGGTGCCGGAATGTAGATTGATTTGTAGAAAGAGCTATGCCTTCAGGCTCAGATTTCTCCTTACCACAAAAGGCCAATGGACCATCCTGAGTGAGACATAAGTCTTTTCAAAATCTGGTTTCAAGAAGAACTACCAGCCCAATTGTGCTACTCCAGAAGCACTCTCCCTAATGTCCACATAATGTTGCAAAGCTGAGTCATCTCCAACAACCCTTTGACGTCTAAACCTTAAGGAATATACCACCCAAACTGTCGAGGTCCACAACTGGTGACTGTGCCCCTTCCTATTGGACCTAGAGAGGCTCATCCTCATTGGGTCATCCTCCAGTTGGCCACTATTTCTAGGCGGAGTCATTAGGATTCCAGTCATAGTGGCTCATTTCTTGTTTGCTAAAAGTTGTTGTTCTGAAAAGCAAATTCGAGGTGTGTGTTTGGCACAGCTTTGCATTGGCTATATTAACAAACTACCTATAACAGTTCTTGGGGTATTTTTAGATTACTTCTTTTAACAGAGTTAAAAAATAATTAACACTGACTTATTGTAAGTCTGGTTTTACCTGTGTAGATGTCCTCAATGGTTAAAGGATTGGGTTTTGTTCCCTTTTGTAATTTGTCTTTTACTGTGTGGAATAATAAATAACTTATACATTACTCAGCTAATGCTTTCTAAATCCTCTCCTCTGGGTCCCAACCAATACAGGAAAGATAGGCACACTTTATGATTGGACTGCCCTGCAGTATCAGCGTGACAATTACTCATTCTTTAAAATAAGTGGTTTGTCCCTTTAGAGCTCCCTTGACTGATCTAATAGCTGGCATCAATGACAGAATAAGTCAAGCAAGTGCTGCTGCTGATGATGAGCTATGTGTTCAGGCTGCACTGACCTTACATTGAATATTTAGACTGGAAACAATACATTGACATGCTGACCTCACACCCAAGCCAATAGGTGTACATATATATTTAAACCTACAGAAACCCACACACAGACACACACTTATTATCTTATTATCTTTCCGCTCCATAAAAGAGGAATAACTTAAAGCACCACTGCAATTAATAACCCAATAAATCTGAATATTCTCCACAAATATTATTCTATAGTACGCTCACCCATTCACAAAAGAAAGAGAGCGTGATAGACACACACACACACACACACACACACACACACACACACACACACAGATTGATCAGCACTGTATATGAGAGGGGAGAATGATAAAGTCATCAGAGAATGTTCTGGATGATGTGCCATAAGCGTGAATGTGTGTATCAGAGCGTGTGTGGGTGTGGGTGTGTGTGTGTGTGTGTATGCATGCGTGTGTGTAAGTGTGAAAGAGAGAGATCAAAGTGTGTTCCACATGGTAGCTTTATGAATAACCACAGTGATGCATTCTCCATCTAAATGTTGAGGGCTCTTACGAGTCACATGGGCAGGATGGCCCAGTTAAATCAAAGCTTTACCTCTAACCTCCAACACTGAAACGTGCACACTTTTCATCTGCTTTGACCTTGTTGCCAATTTACCAGAGCACGCAGAGTGAGTGTAAAAAAAAGATGTGAAACAACATGCAGCACAAAGCGTTGAAAAAAATAGAGCTCAAACAGTGAGCTGTATGAAAGCTAATCAGAGGGAAAATTACTAAGAAGACATTTCTCCAAATAAAGAGGTGACATTTAATGGATGTTTTTCAACTTCTATCTAGTGGATTATGCTTCTTACTTTCAGTGGAGTGAAAGTAGAGATCACGAAGAGCACAAAAAGCAACACAAACACAAGCACTGTATTATAAATGTTCATCTTGACATATTCTGTCTGTACTTTGGCAAAGAACAACACACTTAATGCTAGAAATCTGCTTAAAATGCATGCATGCATGTGACAATTATGAGATCACCCATTTTAAGCTCTTCCAATTCAAAGAAGAATGTATTTTCATATGAAATTGATATCCTAATACTTTACTATCCTAAATGAAAAGAGCTTCCTTTTTACGGAGGTTAATATTGATACTGTATCGTATATGTGTCTCTGTTGTTGAGCTAAGTGACAGTTTAACCTAATATATATGTGCTTGTCCACAGTTTTACACCTCTAACCTTTACTAGATTGCAGAGTCAGATGTGCCAAGTATGCTATCATTCTCTCTCATTATCTCTCTCTCACACACACAAAGCTGACAAAGTGGGGTCAGGACCATTGATTGCTCCACCAGTTTATGTGTTATTCTTTTCTCAACACCTCTTGTTCTCTCTCTTCCTTGTATCTTTCTCTCTTTTTTGTCTGTGTGTCTTTGTCTCTGTCTCTTCTTCCTCTGATCTATGTCCCACAGCTCAATCTTAGCTCGAACACTAAAATGGTCTTCTCCTGCTTGGCTTCAATTCACAAACAGATAGCATCTCACACACAATCACCTACACACCCACACACACACATGCAATGCCAGTGAACTGACAGATGTAGCTAGAGAATAAAACAGTTTGTAATAGAGGTAATATGATTTAAAATACTATCTATTAGCCTGAAAAGGCCTGTGCGCAGGGGAGATAAAACAATGAAGATGGCAGAAGGAATATAGGGCCGCAAATCTAAATCACACAAGGAGCACATACACTTTGTTCTGTTGGACAGCACAGATCTACACCTCAGAGGAATTCTCTGTACACATTTTACACAGCCCCAATAAGAGCCATATGTCACACCAACGCTTGTGATAAGAGAGAGGCAACAAAAAAGAAAATATTCATGTAATGCATACACTACACAAATATTGCACAATTATATTCATTGGAAGGGAACACACATTTAATTCACCTTTCAAAAAACAAAATATTTTGGAAAAAAATTAAATGATGATGTCATATATATATATATATATATATATATATATATATATATATACACATCAAGGCCATTTAACAATAACTTGATTTGGCAATTTAGCTTTGACCCAAGCATTCACATTCTCTTCACTGATAAGACACAAAGGGCTAGTCTGTAGTCGACAGCTTCAGAGTAAAAGGGTAGAGCCATAAGCATCAGTGAGTAAGATAGCCTTTAGACAGAGTAAAAAACACTAGGCAGGACAGGAAGATAGAAGACATATTACCATGTACAGAGAAAATAAACCAGCTGTGGAAAAACAGAGCAGTGTTTGGAGAGTCCAATTGAACTGACACTATTTTAGCCACATACCATTTTCCATTGTTTACAACTTTATGAGTGAGTGACCCCAGTGTGTGTGTGTGCGTGCGTGCGTGTGTGTGTGTGTGTGTGTGTGTGTGTGTGTGTGTGTGTGTGCCCGCGTGCCCGTGTGCGTGCATGTGTGTTTGTGTCTGTAAGTTTATGGCTGAGTGGTTGACCTGTGTGTGTTTGTGTGGCTGCACGTGATTGAGGTTGATGGATGTTGACAGGTGCGGAGAATCACTTTCCTGTTGGTAAAACACCATATTGACCCCAGAGCTCCACCACAGGCAGAGGTTAGAGCAGCTGAATCCCAGCAAGCAGAGAGAGGACGACATCCAGCTGATGTTGGAGGGCTGTGCTTGAACCCACAACATTATACTGACCCAGAGAGTATTGAGGACACATAGATATGTACCTCACATGCAAGTGCGCCCACAGCTATGAGGGCCAGACCAAATCTGAGGCTAATATGGACACTTTCAGATTGGCAGTCATATGAAAGGGCTGCTTTTCTGATCAGGAAACAATGCATTGGAGAATGACTGATCACGTGTCTGGACAAAGCAGAAGCCAGTTCAGGTTAGTTGGGGAATGAAAGATGGACAGTATCAAATAGACATTGTCTATATAGGAACCTGAAGCAAAAGCAACACACAAACCTGTGAATACATTTTATTTTTCTCAAATACAAACTATGTAGGTTCTGGCAAAAAAAAAAAAGTTATGCTAATGTATTTTTGTTTATGTCTGTCTTCACATGACACAACCACACCACATAATAGGAAATGTTTTATTTACCTCCCATAATATTGTCACGTAACTTTAGTTGTGCAGCTCATCATAACGAAAACAAAGATTCTGCAAATGTGCTTCTTTTCCTTGTTACAGTTATTCGTATTAGGATGATGCTGCCCTCCTTATTAAAACACACTAATTACTCTTATTTCTAATTTATGCATTGGTGCAGGAGGGGTTATCAAACCACTGTTCTGTCGCACACAAAACTAAAAGACCACATATTTTTGCTTCTGCTTTTTACTGATTACAAGTAAATGAAGACATTTGGCTCTAAAAATGAAAATTCCACCATGAGATGTTATGAAACATTGACCTGCTCAGAACAGCACGGGTCTAGGTTCTGTCAGTCTGTATTTTTACAGGTCAGATCTTTGCATGGTGAGTCTGTGGTAATGAAAGTCGGTCCCAGGTCCCCACACACGTGTGTATTTCTGGTCTCCTGGAGCTGTTGGAAATAATGATGTAGTGTTCACCTGTGTAAAACATGCTAACTTGTTACTGTGAATGGTCTTCAGTGAGAAAGCCAGCGCGTACACTGAGAGGTCATTCTAATCCATGTTCAGTCACCCTGACGGAGTTGATCAACCAACAGAACCTTGACTTGTTTGCTAGTCTTGAACAATGCAAATGTTTTCCTGGAGGCCACCTCCATACTTTCTTGAGGGTGCTGGAGGGTGTCTGATGCTTTTCTTGCTAGTAAGATTTGCTGCTAATAAACAGGCACACTGTGGTGTCTCTTTTTCATCACCTCCAACTCGTTAATGCTTGTCATCCCACAGAAAACAATTCAAACCCATATAGCTTGTTGAGATAGGGTAAGGAGGCTTTGACTTCTTCCCTCATCCTAGAAACATCCAAATTAGATTGGGAAGAGTCTCTAAATTGCCCCTCAGTTAACAAACACCCTTACCCACACTCACACACACACACACACACACACACACGCACACACACACATACACACACACACGTAGAAGAACAGCCTCTGGCCACCCGCTGACATTTTCAGACTCTGTGCCTCATTAATTTATTAAAGTTATTAAATAGGTTTCAGAAAATGACTGAAATGCTACTGAATCCTTAACAGACTGAACGTTCTTCTCTATTTCTCACATGGACTACAGAAGACTACCTGGCTTGACTTCGTGGCCTTTGTGTTGGCACACTTAATTTCCCCATATGAGCTATCACAGGCCACCTATTGATCTCCACTCGATGTATCTCACAAATCATCTGTGTGTTGATCAATAGAGAAACCTTCTGGAAAATTCTTTTGAGAAGATGTTCATGCCATTTATGCTCCTACGGAATGGGAGATATTGAATGTTTAGTTGATTAATCGGCTTACTTAAATTTGGCTATGGCTAGCTGTGTTTAAAAAGTGGCCTGTATAAATCAGGATGCTGGCATTCGTAACTGAAATAAGCTGAGCTCTGCACACACAGTGGGTGACAGTAAATCAGTGGGTGAGTTTTTCATTTTCATTGATGGTAATAACCAGTAATGACTGAATGGAAATCTGGCAAAGCCAAGGACTTGGTCATGATGGATAATTCACATTTGATAGAGTGCATATTATACAAATATCTGCTATAAATATGTAAAAGTTAGAGTGGTAACATTTTACCTTCCAGTACTCCATTTATATGCCAAACATAAACACTAAACTATGATTCTCCATAAAATCTCCCAAAATGCATGTATGAGCCAGATGGAAAGGTCCAGAAATGTGATGTGGTCCAGTAGGTACTATTCACCTCTGATTTGATGGATATGGCACAGTTTGACTGAATATGTGCCTAATAAACTGATCAATACAACAGAAATAGCCTGTGGTTGTCACCTCAATTGATACTTAATAGACAGTTTGAAAGGTTTCCTTTCATATTACGAGGTGATCTTACGGGATTCTGTATGGACAGCATACTATTTTTAAGCCTCTTGAGTCATTTCATGCCATCGACATGTGAGAATTGACTGAAAAGAAAAAATATTGGTTATCATTTGGCTGTACTGTATTTAAGTTCTGCATTAAACAATTTAAAATGCAGTTTAAGCAGTCAAAAACACATGTTTGGCTGGTTAAGATTGAAGGGTTTGGAAAAGTGATGATCAAATGATCAAAGCTGCAAGCTGCCTCCTGCAAGGCACTCTTTCAGCCTCATCAGAATGTCAGTACCAGAGTAAGAAGACATCTTCTATCACCAGGGGTGCTAGGGTAAAGTTGCTGCATTCAGGGCTGTCTTTATCAAGGCCAGAAAATTTAAAGCATTTTCAATAGCGTGTATGTTAATGTGGGCTGTTCAAAGCATTTTTGGGTGCTTCTGTCTTCTTTGGTCTTTCTTTCATTTGTTTCTTTCATTTGTCTTTGTCCTTCATTTTACTCCTTTAATAGTTGTTTTTTTTTCTTTCAAATCTGTTTTTCAGAGTTTTTCATTTGATTTAACTTTGTCTTGAATCTACCTACTAAATAATGCATTAAGACTGTCTACAGAGAACATTAATAATAGCCACTAAAGCTGACTCACCTTTAGACCTAGTAGACATTGTTGAGCGACTTAAGACGTCCATGTTGACTAGTTGTGTGCCTGTTCTGTGTAATCGGATAAATGCAATGTGTAAAATGCTAAAACTAAAGGCTGGACCTAATTAAAAATCAGTTCTAACCATATCGGGTTAAACCCAATTTGGGTTAAACCCATATTGTATTCAACGGAGCTTGAATGTTTTGTTTTTGCTGTATTATCTTTGATTATCTTGATTATCTTTGATTTATTATGTTAATTGTTGGAAGGACACAGATGATTATGAGTATTCAATTATGATTAACAGTTAACAGTTTCTGTTGCAGCCAGCCGGCGTGGATGCAGTCGATGATGAGATTCTCATTTTCGACTTCTTTCAGCTTGATTCAGATCACATCTGCTGATAACTGCAAATGCATCCTTTGACCTTTATTAAAAAAGCAGCAAAACACTGACCTATTTGTGCACACACACACACACACACACACACAGAGTGTGTATGTCATTGAAGGGCATAAGGCGCATTTATTTTTTATTTTTTTAATTTAGCGAGTAGATAACATGATGCTATCAGGTCAGAGATGAGTGAGTGAAAGATAGACAAAAGGAGGTGAAGTATAGGAATAAAAGATGTGATCAGTCTAAAAAGATGATTTTTTTTCAGTCTAAATGTCTTCTCTTTAAATACTGTGTCAGCAGAACAAGCTGAAATGTGTGTGTGTGTGTGTGTGTGTGTGTGTGCGTGCATGTGTGTGTGTGTGTGCGCGCGCGCGCGCGTGCATTTGTGTGCGCCCTGCCCTAGAAAATACGCTTTAATTGAGCGGGGAGGATACATATTGAAAAACATGCCGCAAACAATTTTTTCTTAATTTTGTGTGTGCGTGCGTGTGTGTGTGTGTGTGTGTGTGTGTGTGTGTGTGTGTGTGTGTGTGTGTGTGTGTGTGTGTGTTTGGGGGTGTTTGTGAAGGACACTGGTATTGGCAGAGAGGTAAGCATGTGTGTGTAAAGGTATAGACAATGGAGACGATGACCTGATGACAGATGGACAGATAACTGAACAGATAGATAGAGACAGAGACAGAGAGACGGATAGGCTGAGAGGATTAGAGAAGCAGAGGTGCTGCTCTGTAGCAGTGGGCCATGATACACTACCAACACACGCACAAACACACACTCACACACACTTTTAGCAACGTGTGTTAGACTTGATTGTGAGGAAGCCAGGTGGTGTCGTTTGGTCATCTGTGAAGTCTCACCTTATTGCAAAAGAGGGGGGTGTCATTGTCCTGATCACCTGAGGAGGAACCCCACCAACCCCCAATAAAAAGGTGTTTCTATTGAAGCGGCCAAACCAAGTTCATCTGCACCTGTAGTCTGGACACTTAAACCACGAGGTCCGCCAGTGAACCATTGGTGTACAGAAATGGAGGGTCCAGGCCAGGGAAATGGCCCCCACACCACAGAAAATCAGCTGTAAACTCTGAAACACACTCCAGAGCTTGTTCTCCTGTTCCGACAGAGATGTGGGCTGGAGACTCATCTCCACCCAATACATTTAAGCAGGCTGCATTGTCGGCAGTGTTGAATCGATATATTTTCTAATATGTCTTGTGTTTTTGCATGTCCTATGTAGTGTGTGGAGCCGCACTAAATCTTTACACACAGAAATGATACAGATGGGAGATAATTCCATTTATAGTTTAATTTGTTATTACCAAAAGTAATAACAATTTGTATTAGTCTGGTTATGCTAAAAAGTTTCAGTTTTCTCAGTGACAAAGTAAAAAGTCTTTATTGTCATTAAGTTGGCGTAGGTGATATATTTGTTTTGCATTACCGGTACTTATTTTATTTGTCTTGTAAATACAGAAGTCTGTTTAAATTCAGCAGCAGTCACAACAGAGTGGGGGGAGGAGGATGCAGAACAGAGGTTGGCTCTTCCGTGATCCCTTAATTACCACAGCATTTGTTCAATAAACCGTTTGCTTCTTAATTAATGCTCTCATTAGACATCTTTTATCTGACCCCCCCAAACACACAATCGTGCGTGCACACCACACACACACGACAAGTGAAATAGTGACCTTGCGATAACCTGCATGTTCCTCGTTCAGTGACCATGGCCACACACTGACACACCACACACTTGTGTACAGCTCAAGTAGAGTATTTTGAGGGAAAAACACACAGATGAAAACACATTATATTACTTTAATAGTCTTTGTTATTATAAAAGTTATTAGATCAATTGCATTTATATCCTAAGTTAATTATGTCAATAGGTTCTATATTAATTTCACACATTGCGACAGACAGACAGACAGACAGACAGACAGACAGACAGACAGACAGACAGACAGACAGACAGACAGACAGACAGACAGACAGAGGGGGCACGGGGGGGGTGTTGGTTTGCTGACCATGGTAGGTTAAATTTGTGTGAATGTGAATTGATTCTATATTTGAATGTTTTCCCTGAGTGTTCATTGATGGTAAATGTCTGATCAAAATCCGAAGTGATTCACGCATTGATCCCTTGGACGTCCACCTGTTCTAAGCACCGTTGGAGTAAAAGTTTTACTCCACGTTTAGGGAGTGTTCTCGATAATTTACGTGGTTTTGTGGAAAGAATTCAGTCTTTCCACAAAAGTTAAAAGCTCTCGCACGTATTATAGGGCCTTTGTTTCCATGTACTATAGTGACATCTTGTGGAGAAACTAAGTAACACATGATCTCCCTGAACATTTTCAGTTGTCCAAGTTTAGAGAACTCGCAGTCTAAAAAAGAAACGACAACTGGACTTTCGAAGATGTTTCACCTACTATCCAAGTATTTTCAATTCTTAATTAACTTTTTTATATACTGTGGTGTTTTATTGATGGTTACCATCAGTGGTCGTTAGTGGTTGGCGGTTGTCATTGGTTCCCCGATGCACAAGGGGATTTGCTTTTGGGTGTGAATGATAGGAGACCCTTTTTGGGAGGGATGACAACTGGTGTCGTAAGCTTCTGTGTATACTGTTTTCCAAATTAATGTGCAAATGATTTTTCTTCTCAGATTTTCCTAAGACATTGGCTGCTATGGGCATAAAGAGAGATAAGTTTTTGGTGTGGCCTCCATCTTCCTCTGGCCTCAAACCTATAGATAATCTCTGGAGCATCTCCAAGCAGAAGATCTATGAGGGTAGGAGGCTGTTCACATCCTAACACCAGCTGGAGTCGAATGGATTTAAAGTGATAAAAGCCCTTAAGCCAAACACTTCTGCATTGGCAGCAGATTATATCTTTGACAACATATGTGTGCATTCAAACAAGATATATATAAGTAATTCTATTTTTTTTTTAAATAAACAAATACGAAGCAGAAAATCCTATTTTATTGATACATTAATCTTTTTTCCGTGCACAGGGGCAAACTAATGTCTACTTCAAAATCGATTAAGGCATCAATATTATTTGTTTCTGATGTCAACCTTGGTAGTAAAAGATTATATCCATACAAGAAGCTTCTTTCATGTTAAATTAAGAGCAGATTTTTACAGAATCACCTCAGTAAGTGTTTGCTAAAGTGTCCCCCTCTTTCATAGTGAGTGAAATAATTCAACAGAGGTCCATCTAGTTTAAGCCAGCAGTGTCTCAGTTTGTGAAATAGAGATCACTTGAGTGCAGCTGATGTCTGTCAAATGAGTCTAGTTTACAGACACCTGTCTGCCAGATCCAGTCACTGGTTCATCAGTATTCCAACTACATTTTCATGACAACAAAAGAACACTATCAAAGCAACTCAGAGAAAAGAGCATGGAAATCTGTAAGCTGGGAAATTCACCAGTATCCACCACTAAAGAAGGAATTTAAATAAAGTTATGTGAACCCAGGGTGTTTTCAAAATTCAAAATTGGAATTTTTGCTGTGTTATTGCTAGTTGCATTGATTGACAACCAGATATACTTATGTAGGATTAGATTAATATTAGATACATTTGAATATAGTTCTATATTCACATTGGCACAGAGAAATACAAATCATCTTTATTGACATGAATACATCCTTATACATATTACGTACAGATACACAAAATATTTACAGGTTATTTGGCAGATTTGTGTTGAGTGTAAAGCTTGTGTTGTTTGTGTAATAGCATGTGTTCAGAGTGATTAAGAAAGTAAAAGATCTATCTTATGAGTGGGAATATTTTGACCTTATTACCCACCAAAAAAGGTCAATTATGAGATCGCTGCTCAAGAAGTGGCCTTCTAATCCACCTTTTCAGTGCTGAGGTACCTGTAGTCAAGACACCCACAAAATCCACCCAATAAAGCTGCTCCTCCTGCTACTGGAGTAACTGGACAAGGTAGGTCTATATTTATTATAGACTTTACTAATGAAATGGATAAATACTAAGTATGGTAAATGGTTCATCATTTAAAATATATAAAACAACTATAATACCTTAAAAAGCTCACTTATTCACATATACTGATTTAAACGGCAAGAAGCTGAACTGGACGAGTCCTTGATAGGTACAATTATCAAGTGGTGACTTAACATAATAATAAGAAGCTACAAAGAAAGCAGTGACAGAGCTGACAAAACATGTGGACACTTGTGAAAGTGGGTATGTGCCTTTAAGGTCACCTGTTGTAAATTTCCCCGTGTGGGACAATAAAGGATCTGAATCTGAATCTGAATACATAAATGAGGAACTTGTACTGTGATCAGGCCTGAAAGATGTTTCTCATGTCCCCAAGAACACTGAGAAACAATTAAAATTTTGTTTGGACTTTGTGGGTCATGGGGAGGGTGCACATATGGGCGAATGTAAGGTACACCCATGGGCGAGTCACTTGTTCACAGCAAGGCCCTATGTGAGCCTTTGTGGGTTTGGTACCTTGCTCAAGAGTACTTTAGTAGTGCTCTGAAGGTGTTCTTGCTACTTTGACCACATCACCGTCCATGTTTTGTCTGCACTGGGGCACGAACTGAAAACCCTCTGCTTCTCAGCCCAGTCCCCAACAGACTGAGCTACCACCGCCCACAAAGATCAAAGCACACCTGCTTCCACCCGGTTTCGACCTGGAAACCTTTCGTGTGTGAACGTGATCACCACTACGCTACAATAAAAAATAATACTTTTTATTTATAAGTGCTTTTCTGGACACCTAAGGAGACTGTACAATGTTGAAAACGGGGTAAATAATCCCTTAAAGTCAGGGAATAGAAAATATAAAAGAGATGTATGAAGTGAAAGAAGGTAAAGGACAGTGTGAAGTCCAAAATGTGGATTTGAAAATAGGGAGACAGTGTTTGGGATGGCTGATGGAAGAGAGTACAAGAGCTGGTGCTGAGGCAGGCAGAGTTTGCAAAAAGGTGGATGAGGAGCAGGGCAGTGGGGGCAGTGAGAGGAAGCCCAAATATTGTGGTAAATATTGTGGATTTTCCATTAAAAAGAGCAACATGGATTCAGAGGTGACAGTAGAGTAGAGTTGAGAGTCAGGCGGCTGTGGAATGCCATTAAGCAGTCAGTGATTTGTTGTTTCCTTCTATTGATGTGATTAAACCTGAGGAATAGTTGTATTTGGTTTGAGAAACTGAGTCCTTGTAGGGTAACATATGGGTTTTGTGCATCTCTTTATGGATAGTGAAACCAATTGTTTTTTATAGAGCTGCTCAAGCTGTCGGGCTTCAGCTTTAAATCGGCGCTTGGACGTATACTGGGGCAGTTGAGAAGGAAACAGACTGTAATTACACTGGGGCAAAATAATTAAAAATTTTTTTGAACCATGGTTATAGTGAGCCACAAGTTCATCAGGGGTTATGCTAAATAGGTCATGCTCTTTTCTATGTTGTAGCAGAAGGTATCTATGCTGATTTCCTTCCAATTTTGAAACAAAATGAGGCTTTAGTGCAGAGAGGTGGGAAATGGTGGGAAATGAATGAGAGTAAGAAGTAGTCGGTTAGATAAAGTTCATCAGCTGTGCAGTTGGACTGGGTGGGTTCAGAATAACAGATTAAATCTAAAGTCTAAAAATAGATCCATTATGTCATTACTGGCAATAATGCAAAAACATTGGCTTCCGCTAAACATGTCAGGCTAAAGAATGTACTTTGTTTTGGCCACAGTCTAAATTTGGTCTCTCATCTTAGAATCAAAATTACCCCGGTCACTACATTTAACAGCAGTAAATCCAATAAATTACATTTTTTCCCAACTTAAATTCAATGTCTTTTCCTAATGTGACCCAACTAATAGAGAAAGTAAAACATATTTTTTTGGTTACATTTCTGTCAAAGCGTGCATCAATAGAGGATATCGGTTGCCTATGGGTCATTTTTGACCCATCAGTTAATTACAGCAAATCACCGTAAGAGTAAATTTTACAGCACAAAAACACAAGAGCACACAAACAAATCTATAAAGGTGCTACAGATGACAATACCCTCAGTTCTTGAAGAAACACAGCACGACATAGACTTGGAGCAACAGGAGATAGAGGACAATGAGCAATGAGGGTGGGTTATCTGAAGAGAAAGATGGGAAGAATAAAACCCAAAGCAGCATGCATCCTCTTCAGATGGGGGAAGGAGGAGGAATTTTCCCAAACTGAAAGAAATGCATACTTTAGGCAAAATAAAGAATGGCAAACTAAAGTGCAAAACTACTTTCTTCCTATTTTCTGCCTATTGTATTCGGACCTATGGTATAATCATTTGGTAAGATATTATCTGTGGACCCATGCAGGTTTAAAAAGGCAAATAAAGCATCATGGGAACTTGCATATAGGAAGGAGGATAAAGCTTCTCATAATCTGATTAAAATTAGATTTTAAAATTAGATGGAACATTTGTTTTCTTTATTTCATTACTTTCATTTGGATTTACTATATGATAATATGATATAGAATGTGTGTGTGTTCATACCTTTGTGTTTTAGGAATGTTTTAGATGGACTCATACAGAAAACATTCCTTGAGACAAAAACACAACCTTTTTCAAATTAGAGGTCAAAATCCAACTGCTGAAGTCTGACTCAACAGCAACGACCTTGGTTTTGAATAAAAATAAGCAAATTCCCCAAATCTGAAAGTAAATACATTTCCAATTTTGTCAGAAAATATGCTTGTATTTCAGTTAATCTTGCAAGAACACATCTCTATTACGTACAGTATTTAATAAAAAATTCCCTTTTTAAAAAAAAACATCAGTATAACATTAATGCCTTTAAAAGAAAAAAAACAGGTTTCATGATGCACATATACCTTTATTTTTGAACATAAATCACAATGTTATGTTGCGTAATTGCCAGCAGATGTCGCATATTTAATCGTAGCTAAATGTTAGAAACACGGACCCTATTTTAACAAAATTGCTGCCTCTTGACTCCTGAAGCTTATTAGATTATAAGAAAGTTTTTATTACTAATGCTTATATCACTAATGTAAATACTCTCCAAACCTACATCCACTTTCGAAATGAACACAAATTGCGTCAGAAATGTGACCAGGAAGTGATTCCAGTTTTTATTTCCGCTTTAGGTTACTCCTGTGGGTTTCATAGCTGTAGAGTTGACAGCGACGGTCCACGCTTTGGACAAATACATCATTGAAAAGTCATGGACGATAAAGCACAGATTCAAGAAGCGATTAAATGCCAAGGTGAAGTCGTTCGGAAGCTGAAGGCAGAAAAGGCGAGCAAAGAGCAGGTCAGTGTTAGTGGGTGAGGTCCCCGATATCCAGGTTGGCTTGTTCGCGTGGTGATCAGCGTGTCGTTTAAACATGACAGGGAGACACACCGTCAGTTTTACCTCAACCATAATCATTCCTTTAACCAGCAAAACTCATCAGATTTACAGGAAAAAGTTTCCAAAATTGTCCACTTATTGCGATTCTGTCAATTGACTCCGGTGTAGTTAACGTTTTAAAGTAAATCGAAAGTAAGGCACTGCCCTGATGAAGGCCTGTACAACTGAAACTGATGTTTTGTAGGATCCTGTAGGATGACCGAAAAAAAGTTTTTTAATAATCTCTCTGAGAGAGAGATTAAACTGTAAATTCGACCCCTACACCGAAGAGCACATCTTTTTTTCCAGGCTTTTTTTACTTTACGAAATGCAACACGAGACGCAACTCTTGAAACTAAACTAAAATCGATAGTAAAGTCGAAGTATTAAGTAGACTGTTCTATCGCAAATATCTGTACTTTAAGGGGATATTAGCTATTGCATCCTACCAACCATTATTTCACTCGTTATGCATTTATATTTGAGTAAAACAGGTCGTTTTTGTACGGCTAAAGCCAAAATCACTGATGCTGGTGCGGTAGCAGCTGACCGAAAATGAGCATGTAGTTCTGTTTCTTATAGTAATAGCTCCTGTAGTGGAATGATAAATTCATTAAACCTTTTAGTGATTGAAATTCAGTAACTCGTCCTTATTCTACTGATCGTTCAAAGTTAAAAAAAAAAAAAAAAAAGAAAGACCAATTGTTTTATCTACAGTACAAGCCAACTTTTGGACACACCTTCTCATTCACTGCCTTTTCTGGACTGACTGACCTTCATTTAAAAATTTCCTTTTTTGTGTCTCTAAATTGCTTAAATATGTCATTGGTGGAAACATGAGTTTTTTAAAAATTCCCAGTACTATTAAATGTGTAAATGGACCCAAACACTTCCTTAATCAATTTAGTTTTGGGAGTTATTATCCCCATAGCGTTTCCTGTTCTTTGATATTTAAATGTATTTTCAGTTTTGAAGAGTTATGATAGTGATGCTGTGTGAGTGTACTTGCTTCATTCTGCTCACTGCTTTGATTGACTTGGTACATCTCGTGTTCTGTCCTCCACGCTCTGATGATGATGATGATGATGCTGCATCATGCTGCGCTCTCTACTAGAGCTAAGGTTGCTTACCACTTTTCTCCTGTTCTTCCTGCCTGACCTTGGATGACCTTGGCCTGGCTGAACCTTCATCCTCTCCCTTACTATATGTGCATTAAACCCTGGATATCACCTTGGGTAATACCGACTCATCAATGATGCACCCTTGAACATTTTTGAACAATTTTGGACCCAATTTACCCTCCTATTGGATACCATCTGCCCTGTGGACTGAACATGTTGGCTATGCATTGTGCTCGTGTTTGCTCTGTTTTGATGGGCTGTCGGACCACGACACGTGCGCTATCTATACGCTCTTTTCCCGGGGTCACTTTGGCTCAGGTAGGCCCGTGGAACTGTTTAAATAAATGTCTTTACCATTTTAAAGGTGGTTTATTTTTGTTGCTTGTGACCATTGTTTTAATGTTCTAATCAAGGCTTTTTAAAAACATTTGTTTTAAGATTGATGAAGAGGTTGCAAAACTTCTGGAGCTCAAGGCTCATTTAGGAGGAGATGATGGAAAACATCAGTTTGTCCTCAAGACAGCAAAGGTAAGACAGCAGTACCGATCTGTTTTCATCCATTTACACAGCACAATACCAACACACACATGTGTGTGGAATTCTGCCATTCCTTCTGTCTTTGATTCTGCTTTTGACCTTAGTTGGATAAAGAATCACCTAACTGACTCAATGTTTCAGGGAACAAGAGACTACAACCCCAAGCAGATGGCCATCAGAGAGAAAGTCTTTAACACCATTGTTAGCTGCTTTAAACGCCATGGAGCAGAGACCATCGACACACCAGTGTTTGAACTGAAGGTGTAGTTTTGCACAAATTTGAATTCAAAACAGCTAAAATATATGTTAAAAAAACAAGTGCTCATTGAAACCTGACCCAGTATATGGTAACCAATGTGTGTGTGTAGGAAACTCTAACAGGGAAGTATGGAGAAGATTCCAAACTCATCTACGACCTCAAAGACCAAGGAGGAGAGCTGTTGTCACTCAGATATGACCTCACTGTATCCTTAAGCTATCACATGTGCACAGGTTGCATTAGCATCACTGCAGGAAATTCAGATGCAACATTTGATTGTTGCATACTGTTTTTTTCCCATTAATGTGGCACTACAATTATTTTAAACAAGTACAGTACAATCCAGTGGTTGTCCAAACAGGTGCTTGAAAATAGCATACAGTATAGACTACATTTAAAGACTAATACAGATGATAACAAATATATTAAACTTAATGTTACGGTGGTAGTCTTATTGAACTCATTGTATTTAATCTCATTTTTATTCTTAGGTTTTTGTTATATTACTAGTTCTTTAGCAGGATTATAGCTTGGTACTGCCTGTTCTTTTTAGTGGCAGCAATGATGAAAAAATGTTGCTCATACATACCCTCAAACCATTGGCATTGCTCACCAGTCCATTTACCGTCTAGTGTTTTACTAATGCTGTGTTTTTGGAGTTTGAAATCATCACATGATAATGCTGGTATCTGTATCAGGTCATCCTTGATGTACCGTAAGTTGTTGTTAAATCTCGCCCTTAGCAACAGGCATCAATAAATTAAGAAAAGTAAAATTTCCTAACAAAAAAATATGGTGCACATATGTTTTGATGATGAAACCCCTCCTCCAGAGCAGATTGCAGTCTCATCCATAACCAGTCGTTTTGCTAGGTACCCTTCGCCCGCTATTTAGCCATGAACAAGATAACCAACATAAAACGCTACCACATTGCCAAAGTGTACCGCCGTGACAACCCAGCCATGACCCGTGGACGTTATAGAGAGTTTTATCAGTGTGTAAGTCCTCCTTGAACACGTTTATTAGTCCTGCTGCTGCTCAAAATGCCCTTTGGTGTGGAAATTCTCAGTGTTGCAATGAGGAATTTGTATGATCTGCAGGATTTTGACATAGCAGGACAGTATGATGCCATGATTCCAGATGCTGAATGTCTGAAGATTGTCCATGAAATCCTCAGTGAGCTGGACCTTGGCGACTTTCGCATCAAGGTTCTCCACATCCTTTCATTTGCATTTTAAATCATTGCCTGGCATAACTCTAACTATTTTTTCCTTTTCCAGGTCAATGACAGACGAATTCTTGATGGCATGTTCGCTGTATGTGGTGTTCCAGATAACATGTTCCGTACCATCTGTTCCACAGTGGATAAACTGGACAAGGTGCGCTGATGCACTGCGGTGCTCATAGTGCTGATTTTAAATGACCCTCCTGCATGTGACGATCATTCAGGATCCAGTGCAGAGTTCAAGCCACCATTTTATCGTGTGTTTCTTTTATCCAAAACTAGCTGCCGTGGGAGGCTGTGAAAAATGAAATGGTGAATGAGAAGGGTTTGTCAGAGGAGGCTGCTGACCAGATCGGAGTGTATGTTGGTATGCAAGGTGAGATTTTTCTTAGATTCTCAATATACACGATACCGCAGTTGGTAATTGAGCTCTTCTATCCAAAGCAACCCTACATCTCTAAACAGCATACATAGCTTACAAATGGCGTGTGTTGCAGGCATCTGAGCTCCAGCATGAAAAATTGGTCTAAAGCACATGTGCATTGTCATGAGTCCTTGTCAATGTCTCTGTAGGTGGAATGGATTTGGCTGAACGTCTCCTTCAGGACCAGAAAATGTGTCAGAGTACGCAGGCTTGTGCTGGCCTCACTGACATTAAGCTTCTCTTCAGTTACCTGCAGCTCTTCCAGGTCACAGACAAGGTGTGACATGTTTTTTCATCATTAGCAAATGTAATAAGTCTTTTAATATTGCTAATGCATATGGTTATTTCATTATAGGTGGTGTTTGACCTTAGCCTGGCTCGAGGTCTAGACTATTACACAGGAATCATTTATGAGGCGATCTTGACTCAAGCAGGTGTGGCCCCTGTAGCACCTGAAACTTCAAATGAGGCACCAACAGAGGAGTGTGTCACTGTGGGCAGTGTGGCTGGTGGGGGGCGATATGATGGCTTGGTGGGCATGTTTGACCCCAAAGGCAGGAAGGTGCCGTGTGTGGGTGTCAGTATTGGCATCGAGAGGATCTTCTCAATCATGGAGCAGAAGGCCGAGGTGAGGCAGTTATTACCTACACAATGGATACATGTGTTGAGTAGGAAAAGGTGTAGTGTGTAATGGGTCTAATGGTCATGTCTTAATATGTGTCAGGGTCTCTCTCAGTCGGTTTGTTCTGTTGTTGCAGGCCTCAACAGAGAAGATTCGTACTACAGAGGTTCAGGTCATGGTGGCAGCTGCCCAAAAGAACCTGCTGGAGGAGAGGCTCCGACTCATCACTGAACTCTGGAATGCTGGTATTAAGGTGTGTGTGTTTAGGATAAGCTATCCAGAATAAACTGCTAATTATATCTCACAACAGTAGAAAAACGTGCACGTGTGTGTGCTTAGGCAGAGTTGATGTACAAGAAGAGCCCTAAATTGCTGAGTCAGCTCCAGCACTGTGAGGAGTCGGGGATTCCCCTGGTGGCCATACTGGGAGAACAGGAACTGAAAAATGGAGTGGTCAAACTCCGTAATGTCGCTACTAGAGATGAGGTACTGCTGACACAGAATACAGAAGTTGTTCTCCTCACATTTGGATTTGTTTTGAAGTTATCAATCATTTTACATGATAAGTGCAGCCTTAATATCATCCTCCAATGATCTTATCATTTCATCTTGAGGACGCTTTTGATTACAGTAGTTCTTGTTTGGCTCCTGTGTTTGTATTTGGTTTGACCCACGGTGAACAATAGCTAAGCTTTGCCTATGATTGATGATTGGACCTACAAACCAGTGGGACTTTTACACAGAAGAATCTGCAAAATTTAGTTTACAATTAATGTCCTATTTTTCCACAGGTTGACATTTCCAGAGCAGATCTCATAGCTGAGATCAAGAAGAGGACCTCTGCATAGTTATTCCCTGCTCTTCTGCTGCTGGATCATCATCATTATCATCATCATCGCCATTCAGACTCGCATTAACTCTGTGTAAATTGTTGCAAATAATGCAGCTGTGACAACACACATATGGACGCATCTACACAGCAACTGGCGGACTCAGTAGAGGAAATGATATTAATAAATTGGGTTCATGTTTTCATTTATGATCTTAATTAAGCATTTGCCTGAAAAGTGCAAGAAGTGGTTCTTAAGGAATGCATCAGCAAAAGCCTACCTGTATCAAATATTCTTGTACTCCTGAAATAAACATCACTCATTTCAATGGAAAATTGAGTCTATTTAAATTTAAATAGAAAACTTTTTTTACAAAAACAATTTGGGAGCCACATAATGTTCGTTTTACGCAATGTAAGTCAGCCTTTGCAACAGCAAAGCTTGTAATCAACCATCCAAATTCAGTGACCTTCTGATTCTGTGTTCAGAGAATGAGAGGAAATCTGACAGCTATTCTGAGATCTAACGTAACTCCTAGCTTGAGGTCCTTTTCATCAATACCATCTAGCTTCCACTCAAGTCTGTGATGTCACTCATCCCGCACCATTCTCAGTGTATATCTCTACTTCACTGTACTGCATCTACAAGGAGCAGAGAAAACAGTTTTATGAATAAATCAGCTGCAGTTGACCGAGTCTGTTTTCCTTCAGAGGAGTCAGTGCCTCCAGGATTACAGGCAGCCGGTAGCAGCCAGCTTTCTCAACATCCAGACCAAATAAACTACCGTAGTTGTTACAAAGGACTTTACTGTATCACCAACAAAATTCAATATGTGGTTTCCACAAGGAATGGATCAAGCTTTTCATTTCCAGCCTCTCCTTTGTATGGACTGCACATCACCGCCATTGTCGTGAGACTGACCACGACCGTTTGAAAAATCCAAACCAAAATTTTCTAGGTCTCCTATAAATATTAAACGTGAGCCTTTTGCTGATATGTCAGGTGCCTGAAGAAAATCAAAATCGTATTCACTCAATGGAAGTAACTTTTGAGGTCTCACAATTACAATTCAGGGCTCAGTCAAATTGCCCTCGATTCCGTTTGTCCCGGGCCTCAAAAAACATTTTCTTTGCAAATTAAGCTGTGAAATGTGGGTACTAATTGATCGTATTTTTACAATTTCTTTGACGATTGAAACATATCCTGATGACCCTGTTCATTTTTCCTTGTGGAACTGTGGATTTGTAGAAAGAATGTCCCAAAAATACATAATTGGGCAAAGCGAGGGTGATCCAGCAATAGAATCACACAAACAGAATTTTAACTTTTACAAAGGACTGATTCGATACATTTTTTAAAAAAAAAAGATATATTTACAAATACACATTTATTGGTAACAACCAAGACACACATTACTCATTACTCTAGATCGGGGGTGGGCATCGAAGGCCGTATCCAAGCCAGACTTTCTGTCCTACAGGTAAACACTTTCACCTGGGGTTCCATTTACCTTGGTGATTCCAGCCTTCATGGATTGGAGTTGCCCATCAGAGGAGGTCAAATCTATTCCTCTAGGGTTGAATTCAAGCCAGGATTTGCATCCTACCAGGCAGAAAACGCTTTCACCAAGGTAAATGGAACCCCAGTTGAACATATTTACCTGTAGGACAGAAAGTCTGGCTTGGATACGGCCCTCGATGCCCACCCCTGCTCTAGATTTGTGTTTGTGGATAGCAAAACATGTAAATCTAAGAATATTTGCAATCATTTGCATTTGCAGGAATGAATGAGACAAATTTATTCCCACATACAGGCACCAAAATGTGTGGGAAAATTCCAGAATGGTGTCCCTTAACTTTTATACCTACATCAATACAAGCCTCTCCTATGGGAGGAACCTCCAAATGGAGTGTATTTAGACCTGTTCGAGACACCACAGCTCTGCCATGCTCTTACCTAAAACACCCTTTCAACTCTAAAATATAGCCTTAAAAAACAATCACCATATTAGAGTTGCAATTCCTGTGATTGTCTTGTTTTCCACTACTACTGTCCTAAGAACTTTGTTTTGAAGCTTTTTTTATAGTGTGTGAATTAAGAACAAAACCTCAGTGATTGCTTTGAGAAAACTTTCTGGTACATTCCGGTACTTTTGGGATACATTTTCCAGTTTTTGCCCAATGATAAAGCCACCCATGGGTTAGAGTACTGCCCAGTTTTGAAGTAATAAGCACTTTTTTTTTTTAAATGACATGAAGGGAGGCCAGTCTGTTAAAACCAAACTGCATTTTTAACTACTCTTAAGCTAAGAGAAGGACCTTGGGAAAGGTGGAAAAGACCTTCTCACTGATTTACATCATATACACACGTGCCGGGCTTACACCATGTGGATGCGATAGCTGTGAGATTGCATCATGAACATAGTATTAGATTGCTATTTGTGAAGGCAGACACAGGTTATGAAGATAAAATTCATCATCTAGCGGATGCCTTTCTCCAGAGCGAACCTTAATTTGGGTACTGTTCTGAGATCCTTTTATGTATAAACAATCACTTTACAACCCCAAAGAATCCAACACATCAGATTTACTTTTGAAGTCACATTTACTTAAAATGATTAACTGAGCACAACAACAACAAGCATGCATAGAACAGAACAAACAGCAAATACTAATAAAACCATGCAAAAATAAGTTAACTGCAATAAAATATACATATCAATGTTTTTTGAACAACTCTATGAAATAAAACAGTATTGAGCGGTGCAGTAGAAGTTGCTGAACTGTGCAGGCCTGCTCAGTGGGAGACCTGGCGGTGGAAGACCTTCCTCAAGACCTGCTGTGCTACAGCCTCCCGAGCCTCCTCCATAGTGCTGGAGATGTTGGCACCAGGTAAGATCATGATCACCCCTTCAAGGCTCATATTTATCCCAAGGATAAACACTTGATAAGAAAAATGGAGGTACCCATCAGGTCCTGCACGGCTGCAGGAAATCTTATAGTGTGGCGGGCCAAAACCAGCTGTCTGGCACAAGTTATTGAGGAGCATCATGGGGGATGGAAGAGACGCACGAGAGGAGGGGGTGGAACATTCATAAGGCCGTGGGGTGATAGGTCCTCCGACTGCTTTGCAAAAACTAGGGGAGTGGAATAACGTGCCGGTCTGGCGAGGAAGCAAGACAGAGGACCGACAAGAGACATTTACAAGATTTTGTGGAGGCAGTAACAGGTTTGGACTGGCCTTAAAGGATGAGAACCAGGAGACTGAGACCCTCAAGGCATACTGGTTCTTGAATGCTTGGGGAAAAAAAGTAAATCTATTCAGATAAACATTAACTACATTAACAGTAATTCACTCATACACTCCAAGCATCAGTTTACCATCTCACATACCTTCAATCACCACTTTCTTTGCCATTGATGCTGTGTAATGGGAAGAAAAGGTAACTACAGCAGACATTCCAGCAATACCAGGCTCTGATTTTAGAGAAACTCTCTCTATTCCCTCACACATGGTGTGCATCACCTACAAGATCAGGACAGCAGTATGCAATTTAGAGGGGGAAAAAATCCAGATGTCAGTTTTCTAATCTGAGATTAATCCAAAAAAACTGAACAGACAGAAATATTCCAGGTGCTTTTTAAGCATACTTGCCACGCAACAGGCGCTTATTAAATCCTTTTAGTATAAAAAAAAAAAAAAACACCAGAGGAAGATGCTACAGGTGCAAAGTTAAAGACACAAAGAAGTCAATTTTTGCTGGAAATGACTTCTTAGCAAAAAGATATTATCCACAGCGCGGGAGAATAAAATCACACATCTCCATGTTCCAGGACTTCATATACTGGAGAGGGACTGGTAAATACCAATTTGATTACTGCAGAACAAAACTTTTTCCAACAAATCTAATGGAACTATTAAATATTAAAAAGAGGAAACAGGCGCCTTTTATCAAACGTGTCGTACCTGAGAAATGTCAGCTTGCTTGGTGCTCACTGGCAAGCCTCCGATGCACAGCTGTCGCTTCTCTGTGCTATGGCGAACACACAGAGAGACACCGGGCTCGATCATGTGACCATGCAGCAGTTGAATGGCACTGGCAGCGATGGCTGGTGAGCCATATTTGGCATAGGCAAAGCCGCGATTCTGACCACTGAAGTTCATCATAAGTCGAAACTGCCAGAGTGGCCCAACAGTGGTGAACAGAGGAATCAGCACGTCCTCGTAGGTATCCCGTGGAATATGAGTGATGTAGATTTCACAACGGGCTCCTGGAACTGGCCCGTCCCACTCTGGTGGTAGAATACAGATGTGAACCTTTGAATATTTGCTACACTAATTCACATGGTCTCACTAAAATACATGGTACTACATTAATTAGGATTCTACTCAGAAACACGTTGTTTAAATCATCTTATGGTATAAAACCATCCACCAGATTTCACCCTGTAATGGTACATAGAGCCTCTCTCACTGTCAGGTGGTCCTCCATATTTTCTCTGGCCATTGACTTGAGTTATCTTTGTGTTGGTTCTTTCCAGCCACTCGTGAAATGCCTTCACTCGGTCAAGGTTCAGAATCTAAAAGAACATAGAAAATAACAGGAGAGAAAGAACAAAGCTCCGACTAGCATATTGATGTACCCCTTGCATGTTTTGGCCCACAAATGGGGTACAGCAGTTGTCAGTCCTACTCCATCACAACAACAATGTTCTGATTTTTACGTGTCACTCTATAAGTTAATTTCTCCAGCTGCAGCTCCACTTTCCACCATGGCCAAAAACCTATGGAAAAGAGTCCCTGGCCACTTTATTAGGTACACGTGTTGTTGGTATTTTATCATTAGATCTTTATATTCAAGAGTGAAGCCAATATACAACCTAAGGTAACAAACACAAAGGTTTTTCCTTTGTTTCCAAAGCGATCCGCGTTCACCTGGAGACATACAAACATCAACCACAGAAAACTCAGTAGCGTGCATGTCAGGTGGCAATCTAGGCAACTGAATGAGACCTTGGCGAACAAATACGTCTCCACTGGCAATTTAATTGCCTGAGTTTAATGCAGCAAATCCACATTTTGTTAGAGCAAAACAACTTAGTAAAAACAAACCTAGTACGGTTAGCAGCAAACATGTTAGCTGTTGTTGCTTTTCCAAGTTGCGTGCTACCAGAGATTAATGCGAATGCAGTGCACATCACTGATTTAACTGAAAACTGCACTTCATGTTTACGCAAAGAAATAAAGATAACAATGTCAAAAATCTACTCTGGAGCCCGGGCACTCTGGGCACTGCTCTTGTGTATATGAGATTTGCAAATGCCATGAAAACTTGCCATTGTTATTGTCATGTGAAGAATCCCTTACACATATGTGTTTTTATTCATCAGGTTTTTCATTGTAGTCAATCTCTGCATTCTGGAAATCTGACACAAAACCAAAATACCTAAAGAAAACAGTCTTAAAATAGCCCTGATATGCCAACATTAAGACAGTAAGCAATCACGTTAACTTAAAACTGTACAACAGTACTCCAGCCATAATATTGCAAAGTTGTCAGCCAGTAAATATGTTTACAAAAATGTATTTTTGGTGTGTTTTGGGCTGTTCTTCAACCATCCACCTATCTTTGTTTCTGACTTCTGTCAGAAACAAATCAAGGATCTATACCGTATAAGAGATGCCTTTGAAAACTGGAGACGGCTGAAAGTAGAAAAGAATTCGAAGGCACGAAAGTTGCTAATTTTCTCCTTGACATGTAAGACAGAGCAAAGGGTGATTACCATAATCTTAATTAATGTAATTACTGAAGGTGTACAATAAATCATTAAAAACGTGACCATGATTCACACATACTCAGGATCTCATTTTCTATATGCAACGATTCGTTTTTGGCCTCCAAACACATTGCTGCAGGTGCCTCCTCCTTCATCCTATAACAACGTTTTCTAATATGAGATATTAGATATTTAATCTTAATACTTAATGAAATAGTATAAACTTTGCTGTGACAATGCTGAGACACTGAGGAAAATCTCCCAACATTTGCACGGTCTTTATGGCAATATAAAACCGAACAGAAGAACATTGGTCAAATGGAGACGTTCTTACTGAAGCTGGCTTTTGTATCTATCCGTCTTCTCAATCTAGTTTCTGTAACATGGCAATGAGTTCACAGTAGTCCAAGGGCCCTCACACTCCCCAAATCTCAATAAAATAGAGCACCTTTGGAAAGTGAACAAATGGGAGATTTAATTCATAAATGTGCAGCTGACAACGCTGTAGGAATTAGGTCAGGCATTATTTGGTCTTGTCAATATGGACCAAGATTGCTGAGGAATGTTTCCAACCTCTTATTTACAGTATGACAAGAAGAACTAAGGCAGTTCTGAAGGCAAAACAGTCCAATTTTTATTAGCAAGGTGTACCTAATAAAGTATCCTCAACCATGAAAACACTCAAAAGTTTGGATTTTAATGCTACAGTAAACACCTGCACACAATCGTAAGTTAATGATGGATCATACATTACACTATCACTAAAATATGGAGTTTAAATATTGCTTCTACCAATGGCCAAAATAATATATTAAGCAATTAAAACAGAAAAATTAAAAAGGCACTCGTGTTTAGAAATATGTCCGCTCTGACAAAAATGAGAAGGAGCAACATATTAAGAGAGATTTTAAATTAATGACATATTAAAATACCATAGTTGTATAGATGACAATCTAAAATCAAATAATCACTTTCATCCTTCGAGTCATAGTGCACCATTGCATTAAATTGCTTCGGAACAAAATTAAGTATACATAACAAAAGCTTAACTTTTTTTGTTAAGTTTTAGACCTATCGTTTATAATCATTGTTATAATAAAAGCTTACAAAAATAATACCGCACATCGCTAACGTTTTCCTGCGCAGATTTTACACGTGTAGCCAATTTCGCGTAACGGAAAGAATGTCACGTTTTTTTGTTTTGTTTTTTGATTGATTTTTTAAAAAGGCATCCGATGTCCGTCTACGTTGGTCGGTGCAATCAACGTAAAACAAAACCTACACTTTGGCGCTACAATCACGAAAATGGTTTCAAACAAACTAGCACATCTAAGGCACATCAAAGTTTTGCCGCTTTTTAGAACGCGTGACAACTCTTTGTTGTAGTTTTACTGTTTGCTTTCATTTCGTTTTGTTGGAAAAAAATACAGGCGTCGGCGAAAAAAAAGGGGAAAAAAAGGAAAAAAAAAAAAGCGACTGGCGATATTTCGCATTTCTGATCAGTTTACCTGGCTCTGGGATTCATCCATCATGCCCGCCGTTCTTGGAAATGAGGGAGCAGCGCCTTCAACTGACGAACCCAATTGGCTAACAGGTCACACTTGACACGGCCACGACGAAACGTCGTCTCCAGGCGCCATTGTCGACGCAATTCGGTGCCTCAATTAACATTTTTGAGCGATAATTCTGCCCCCTGTAGGCACGGCAAGGCAGTTTTATTTGTGCTTTATTTGTTTCAAATATTAATACATTAAAAGTTACATCGTATAACAAAAACCTTCATAAAATATATTTTGTCAAATGCTGGAGTGCAATTTAAAATAATGAAGTACTTTAGAGTGATTAAATGAGCAAACAATGTGCAATATCATCAAGGGGCCCAAAATAAACTTGTTGACTAGACAGTAGGCTAGATTACTCTAACTGAAAGCATGGATATGAGTTTTGCAACATAAAACCCTTCACTCTGCATGCGTTGATTTTTAGTTAATAATTTGATATGTCAACGGTCAAATTTAACTCAAGAAAACATTCCTAGCTTTAGGACTTGGTCTTTGGTTTTGGGGGCAAATGACTCAAGGTCTTTGCTCAGGACAGGAATCATTTTCTCATTTTATTTCCAAATACAGCAATCTGTTTTGTTAACATATGGTTAGCAGACAATATTGGTTCATGCAATTGTTAATTTGCTCTCAACACTGACACAGACTCATAAGACCCAGTTTGTCTAGGAAAAGTGCTAGATAAATTTGTGTGTCATCTGTGTAACTGTGATAACCAACATTAGTTAAACTGAACAGAGAAGACCTAAAGTCTCACCCCTGCGGGACTCCACACATGCATTTGGTCAGATTCATAATCTCTAGTGGTCACAAAATGACTCTACTCCCTCAAGTAAGACATAATTCTTTTCAAGAGAAAAATGATTCCACTGAGTCTTGCCCAAGTTATAATCATGTTTGCCCAAGTTTAAAGCATGTGTATCTGAATGTTATAGTATGTAGTGTCACATGCTGTTATTAGATCCAATAAAACCAAAACTCACACCTTACCACTGTTCACCCTAATCTCATTTAATAGTCTAACAAGAACTGTTTCTGTTCTGTGGTTAGGTCAAATGCCTGACTCTGCTGAGTCATTTAGGAATTAATTTTAGAGTAATCTTAGATATAAAAAGATTCGAAAGTGGCCTATAGTTAGTTTAGACAGAACCATTCAGTAACCATTCAGTTCACCCGTCTTCCAAAAGTGGCCTAGTCACAGCTACCTTCAGAGATTAGTGCCTGACTGAAGCAGCCTTTGATTTATTGACTGAAAATCACATTTATTTCTGCTTTACTAAATAAATAGTATTATTATTAGTATTAAAGTATACAGAATAATATATGTACATAACATTTAAGAAAAACACAAAAGGTACAGTAAAATACATAATAAAATGTAAGACCTAGAATATACACTGCTCAAAAAAATTAGAGGAACACATCAGATCTAAACGGGGGGGGGGGGGGGGGGGGATTATCTTGAATATCTGCCCTGATAAAAAGTAGGTGATGTATTAGTAACAAAATGATGCTACCTAATTGGATAGAAATTAAAAAGATCACCCTATAGAGGGGGGAATTCAAAGACATCCCAAAAAATGAAAAAAATAATGCAGCAGACTGGTCTATTTTGCCAAAATGTCATTGTAGCAACTCAAAATGATTCTCAGGTCCCCTGACTGCTTTGCAAAAACTAGGGGAGTGGAATAACGTGCCGGTCTGGCGAGGAAGCAAGACAGAGGACCGACAAGAGACATTTACAAGATTTTGTGGAGGCAGTAACCGGTTTGGACTGGCCTTAAAGGATGAGAACCAGGAGACTGAGACCCTCAAGGCATACTGGTTCTTGAATGCTTGGGGAAAAAAAGTAAATCTATTCAGATAAACGTTAACTACATTAACAGTAATTCACTCATACACTCCAAGCATCAGTTTACCATCTCACATACCTTCAATCACCACTTTCTTTGCCATTGATGCTGTGTAATGGGAAGAAAAGGCCCCCACGTGCTTGTACGCATGCCTGACAACGTCGGGGCATGCTCCTAATGAGACCGGATGGACCTAAACATAATGTCCCAGAGGTGTTCTATTGGGTTTAGGTCAGGTGAACGTGGGGGCCAGTCAATGGTATCAATTACTTCATCCTCCAGGAACTGCCTGCATACTCTAGCCACATGAGGTCAGGCAGTGTCGTGGACCAGGTGGAACCCAGGTCTCACTGCACCAGCGTAGGTTCTGACAATGGCTCCAAAGATTTCATCCCGATACCCAATAGAAGTCAGGGTGCCATTATCTGTGCGTCCTTCCAGGGATATGCCTCCCCAGACCATAGACCACCAGAATTGGCAACTACGCCACTGGCACCCTGTGCTCTTCACCAATGAGAGCAGGTTCAACCTGAGCACATGCGTCAGATGTAAAAGGGTCTGGAGATGCCGTGGAGAACGTTATGCTGCCCTCAACATCATTCAGCATGACCGGTTTGGTAGTGGGTCAGTGATGGTTTGGGAAAAATACGCTACCGCTGCTACTCGCAGCTCGCGGAGTTTAGCGAACGGTCCCACTGTATAAGGGCACATATAAAATATAAAAATCTTATTGCGTTGCGGGCCGGTAGAAATGGTCTCGCGGGCCGTATACGGCCCGGAGGCCGGGGGTTCCCCACCCCTGAGGTAGAGAAACCAGAAAAAGACTCTACTCGTGGAAAATGGCCTCAGGAGAGACTCATCAACCCAGCCACAGCACACTTTCTCTATCTGGTGGACTCTCACCCAACTGGAGCCAAGACAGCAAAAAGGCAAAGCGGAAACCTTTTCTAAACTCTGCTCATTCAATACCGCCAAGTGAAGGTTAAGTGGAAGTACATTGGTAGTAAGAGAGTATTCTGCTAAATATAAAATTGATTGAGGGTTATTTGACACCCATAAAATAGTTTTAAATCAACCCAAAGGTGGGGGGTATGCTAGGAATTATTACAAAAGCAAAAGAGGAAGAACACCAACCCCAGGGTACTCTCAGTGAGGTTGTAAAATTCTAAGAGCTGAGATGACGCCTTATGCTCCTGTTCGCTCTCTTATTCCCCTCTTCGCTCTCTTATGCTCCCGTTTGCCCTCTTAAAACTTCCGCATGATGAGCTGTGCTTTCAAAATGAAGCAGGGAAAGTTTTTCCGTCTGAGCTGCACTTAAAACTCTTCAGCATATGCTTATATGGAACTCAGTTATGGTGGTTACATCACATCATCATATGCTTACGTAGAACTCAGTTATGGTGATTACATGTGCAGTTATATTGGATAAAATATATGTGGAATCGTATCTAAAACCATATTCATACACACAAGGCCTGAGCTGTGGACCAATTAAGCCTAAGCTTTGCTGTTGACCTTAGCATCGAATATTTTTCTTCCTACACATCCAAAATGCGATAAGACTGGACACCTCGTCCAGTGCCACTCACTTGTTCACACATCTCACAGTAGTGGCATTAATGGAAAGCACAAATTTCACACTCACAAACCAAAAATATGATTAAGTGGCAGCAACGCTCAAACGACTCAGCATCAAATCATCCATTGGAGGTGTTAACATTTCCACCAACCTGCTGCACATGCAAGAAATTCATGACAGTAACAAGACAGAAGAGAACACACCGAGAGGTGACTTACATTCATAAATGGCAGCTGCGACAAAACATCAACGGGTAAAACTGAGCAACAACAGCTACACTATATTGCCAAAAGTATTTGACCACCATCCAAATGATCAGAATCAGGTGTCCTAATCACTTGGCCCGGCCACAGGTGTATAAAAATCAAGCCCTTGGGCATGGAGACTGTTTCTACAAATAATTGTGAAAGAATGGGCCGTTCTCAGGAGCTCAGTGATTTCCAGCGTGGAACTGTCATAGGATGCCCCTGTGCAACAAATCCAGCGGTGAAATTTCCTTGCTCCTAAAATATTCCAAAGTCAACTGTTGGCTTTATTATAAGAAAATGGAAGAGTTTGGGAACAACAGCAACTCAGCTATGAAGTGGTAGGCCACGTAAACTGACAGAGGGGTCAGCGGATAGTGCAAAGAGGTCGCCGACTTTCTGCACAGTCAGTTGCTACAGAGCTCCAAACTTGACGTGACCTTCAAATTAGCCCACGTACAGTACGCAGAGAGCTTCATGGAATGGGTTTCCATGGCCAAGCAGCTGCATCGAAGCCATACATCACCAAGACCTGCATGCCGAGGGTCGTGGTGTAGAAGTTGACCATGTCTGGCACACTTCGCACAGTTAGAACTAAATGATCCAAATGGCTCACTTCAACTGGGCAGGTCTTTCTTAACCTGAAACCCCCAACAGTGACTGTCTATAAAGGAAACGATGATTAAAATGTGCACCTTAAATATAGCTGTCAAGAAGGTAAAAAGGGAGTTAGCGAAACGACGCTACTCCGTGGCCAAAGGAAGTACTGCAGCAATGTCACGTTCCAGTCTAGGGTACGGAATTGTGAACCAGGGAAAAGTGAAGGTGGCACGAGGAATAACGCAAGATCAATAAGTGAATTATAGATTTAATGGCAAAAGTGGGGGTTGATACAAAAATAAGTAAGCACTTAAATTATAGAGGTCTAATCAATAGTTACAGGCACGTTGCATGGCAAACATTACAAAAGTAGACAAAAGTGGCTTCTCCACAGAAGCAGGCGAACTGCAACCGACGGGCTGCGTATCACAAAACGAAGTGGAAACTGGTAGCGCTGACGTGGCGAGTCACGGAACAGAACGAAAACGGAGCCAGAAGGATTCGTTAGGTGGCACCCCAGGGTTTTTAAAAGGACGCCAATCTCGAACCAGCCAATCACAGACCATGGCGCAGCACCTATTGAAACAGAAACACAAAACACGGGGGCGGGACAAAACGGAACCAAACGCGCAAAGGTGCGCAGAGCGCACAGTAGAAGCAAACTAAACCACATAACTGGGATCGTAACACCCCCCACCACCAAAAATCAACATAATGTTGATCAACAAGTGCTCTCTAATCAGTATCTCTTAGCGTGACAAAGCATCAGCTAGAACGTTCTCTTTTCCTTTCTTATACCTTATCTCCAGGTTGAATCCTTGCAGATATAAGGACCAACACATGAGACGCTGATTTGAATTTTTCATCCTGGATAGGAACAGCAAAGGGTTATGGTCAGTGAAAACGACAGGCTTAGATGTGGAACCCACATACACCTCAAAATGTTGGAGTGCAAACAGTAAAGCCTCCTTCTCAATTGTGCTGTAGTTAAGCTGGTGCTTCAAAAACGTCTTTGAAAAATAACAAACAGGGTGATCAGTCCCACTAGTATCTTCCTGCAGAAGGACAGCATCTGCACCAGTGCCGCTGGCATCAACCTCTAATTTGAAAGGCACATCAAAATTTGGAGACGCCAGAGACGCATTCGACTGACCAAACGAACGAGCAAGATTTCTTAAGCAGATTCGTTAGCGGTAGTATCACATCGGAAAAGTTGCGGCAGAAGCTACGATAATAGCCAATCATTCCTAGGAATCTACGAAGCTCTCGTCTACCAGACGGAATGGGGAAGTCCACGATAGCAGATACTTTAGCTTCCACTGGGCGCACTTGGCCTTGGCCAACCTGTTTTCCCAAGTAGGTTACGGTTGCTTTGGCGAATTCACATTTAGCTAGGTTGAGGGTCAGAGACGCATCTCTCAAGCGCGTGAATACCAAGCGAATGTTATCAATATGCTCAGACCAGGAGGATGAGTAAATGACCACATCATCCAAGTACGACTCGCAGTTTGGGACACCAGCGAGAACTTTATTCATAAGCCGTTGGAAGCTTGACGGGGCATTTTTAAGACCAAACGCCATAACCTTGTATTGCATGAAGCTGTCAGGTGTAACGAAGGCAGAAACTTCAGAGGCTCTGGGCGTTAATCCCACTTGCCAGTAGCCCTTGAGAAGATCTAATTTCGTAACGAAGTGGGCGGAGCCAACACGCTCAACGCAATCCTCCATACGAGGTAAGGGGAAAGAGTCGGTTTTCGTTACAGCGTTTACTTTTCTGTAGTCTGTACAGAATCTAAACGTGCCATCTGGTTTGGGAACCAGGAGACACGGCGAACTCCACGCGCTAGCACTGGGCTCGGCCAGTCCATGATTGAGGAGATAGGCTACCTCCGATTGCATAATCGCTCTTTTTGTCGGATTGACACGATATGCGTGCTGTTTTATTGGTGCCTGGTCACCTACATCAATGTCGTGGCGAAGTACATTGGTTAATGTCGGAACGTCAGAAAACAAACCTGGAAACTCATTAATCAAGGCACATATCATTAGATTGTTCCTCCCTTAAGTGCGACAAATTGTTTCTTAGTTCATGAAGCATCTCTGAATTTGGAAGCCTAGCAGAGGACACTGGGACATCACGCAGGTTTAGGTCATCCTCCTCCGGAGAATAGACAGGTGGCGCTGTTACAACACTGGTGACGGCCACAGGGGTGATCTCTGCATGGGCAACCTCTCAAGGCACATAGGCCTTAAGCATGTTAATGTGGCACAACCGGGTTTTTCGTTTTCGGTCAGGTGTCCTAATAACGTAGTTAGTCTCGCTCAGTTTAGACAAAACTTCGTAGGGACCCGAAAATTTTGCCTGTAACGCAGACCCCAACATTGGCAAAAGCACTAAAACTTTGTCACCAGCACTGAACGAACGTGCCTTGCAATGCCGGTCAAAGCGAGTTTTCATTTTGTCTTGAGCGGTGGCTAGGTTTACTCTAGCGATCTCACAGGCCTTATGTAAACACTCTCGAAAAGAACTCACATAATCCAAAACATGAATATTCCGATCGGCCATATCAGCCTCACATTGTTCATGAAGCAATCTCAATGGACCGCGCACCGTGTGTCCAAAAACTAGGTCAGCCGGGCTAAAACCTAGGGATTCTTGAACTGTCTCTCTAATAGCAAATAAAAGTAGAGGGAGACCATCATCCCAGTCTCTCAGAATCCAGACAGTAAATACGAAAGGAGAGACTTCAGACACTGATGCGCTATTTCCAAAGCTCCCTGAGATTCAGGATGATAAGCACTCGACACCTCATGTTTAACCTTGAGCACTTTCAACACTTGGCGAAACAACCTTGACAAAAAATTAGACCCCTGGTCCGTTTGGACCACTTTTGGCAAGCCAAACGTGCAAAAGAAAGAAAGTAGCGCTTTTACTATAGGCTTTGCCTTAAGAGACCTCAAAGGAACTGCCTCCGGATATCGTGATGCTGGACACATTAAAGTTAACATATAACGATGTCCGGCTTTCGTTTTAGGCAGCGGGCCTACACAATCCAATATTATGCGCTCGAATGGTTCCCCAAATACTGGAATCGGTTTAAGCGGCGCTGGTGGAATCTTTTGGTTGGGCTTTCCCGCTATTTGGCACTTATGACACGACCTGCAGTATTTGACCACATCTGACTTCAAGCCAGGCCAAAAGAAATACTTTAATATCCGGTGATATGTTTTAGTAATGCCCATGTGTCCAGCGAAGTCATGATCGTGCCCCAATGAAAGAACATGTAAGCGGTATTTAGCGGGAACAACTAATTGATTTACAGTATTCCAGCCCAAATCTGCAAAAACGGGTGGAATCCATTTCCGCTTTAATAAACCATCCTCCCAAAAATAGTCAACTTAATCTCAGTTGCCATATTTTTAGTAGCAGCAACGCGGCATTTAGCGAGAGAAGGGTCGCTTTCTTGCTCCCTTCTAATCAGCACTTCGTCAACGGGCAGCGACAGGTCGAGGTGCGCGTTTTCAGCACCATCAAGTGTGGACAGCAACGGAGTGTCTGCTGCCTGTGACCGCGGGCTGGAGGGGGACTAGAATGGATCGTCGGAAATCAAACAACTGTCGGACAAATCAATCACATCCTTAAACTTACGAGCCTGAGCTCTTGTCACAACGCATGCGGGGAACACATTTTTAAACTCAGGGTCCTCGTTAGTATTTTGTAACGGAGTAGAGATCACTTCAGGTATCGGAATCACTTTTCCGCCAGCCAAATCGTTCCCCAATAAGAATTCAACCCTTTTCACAGGAAGCTGTGCCCGAACAGCAACCTTCACAGGGCCGCTCACTAAATCGGTGTCCAGATAAATCTTGTGCAAGGGAACTTGTGTTATCCCCAACTCGATCCCTGTAAGTAAAACATCGGAGCCACAATATGTTCGGTCAGAAAACGGAAGGGCAGACTCGAGAATACAGCTAATTGCGGCCCCAGTGTCCCGAAGAAGAGATGGACTTCCCATCTCCACCGCTAGCAGTTAAAGAGACTTTTCCCTTCAAGATAAACGGATCATACACGGGGTCAATATGATTTAACTCATCAGCGCTGGTAGTACGCACAAATCCAACACTCTTGGGCTGGCGCTTAGGAGACTGATTTTTTCTTTGCAGCACAGGACAAACAGCGATTAAATGACCCGACTCATGACAGTAAAAACATTCTTTTCTCGGTGGGAGACGAGGGTCTGTTCGGCTTAGAATTTCACCAGCTGCGCTTAGGACTAGAAAACTGAAATGGTGCCCGACGAGTGAAGACTGTTTTATGCGTGAGCGTGAATTCGTCAGCACAAACAGCGGCCTGTGCCAACTTTCTGGTCATGAATATAAGTCGCAACCGACTCTGGCACACAATTTTTTAAACTCCTCAAGCAGAACAACTTCTCGAAGTTGGGCCATTGACTGCACTCGTAAAGAAGTGAGCCACCTATCGAAGGCATTTTCTTTCTCTCTCGCAAACTCCATATAAGTAAACTTATCATTTTTCTTTAGACCTCGAAATCTTTGTAGGCTTCTGGTACAAGTTCGTACGCGTTTAAAATAGCAGTTTTAACAATACTATAGTCTGCGCTCTGGTCAACAGTAAGAGCTGAATAAACATCTTGTGCCTTTCCCGTTAACACGCATTGCAATAGCAAGGTCCAAACGCCGACTGGCCATTTTAAAGTTATAGCGACGCGTTCAAAGTGGGCGAAATACTTCTCAACCTCGCTGAATGGTGGAACCATGCGAATATTTCGGCTCACGTCAAAAGGTGGAGCAGGTGAATCAGATGACGGGAGGTTATGTGGTGCGTCTTGAGGCAACTCTGGTAATGCAGAGGCAACGAAAGGGACAAGCTGTCGTTCCTGCCACGCCGTAGACAGGAGAGCTTGGAGGACGAAATGGAGACATTAATGGCAGAGTATTTAGCCGAATATTCCAACTCAAGTTCTCTCAAATTAAATTCTCGCTCCTCACGCTCGCACTCCATCTTTTTCTGATTCTCTCTTGTTCCAATTTCCTTAATTCGATTTCTTTATCCACCTCTAATTGCTGTAAACGAACCTCTTTTTCGAGTTCTTTCTCGAAGAGCCATAGCCTCACGGTCTGCTCTAAGTTGTGCTGTATGGAGCTGCAATTTGCAACCTTCCAAATTATACTCCTGCATTTTAAACGAAAGCTCTGCAGTTGGCGATTGGGGCAAATTTGACGGGGAGCCGACACTTTCAGCTTTAGCAATAATATTTTTAGCGATCAAGCTCTTTTCTACTTTCTCCAACAATGCTGCCTTAAGCTTTTTATCGTCACTAGTAATAGTTACAGAATAATGTTCCGCAATACTAATTAGCTGCTCTTTAGTGCAGCGTAACAAACTATCCGTAGGATTCTTACAAAAATCTTCAGACGCCATCCTGTAACACCAAAAAGAAACTTCGGTTAATGGAGAATTCAAGCAGAAATGTACAATGTAGATCAGAAAAAAGCCAAAAACCATGCAAAATCTGGTGCGTAAAAACGCGTGCGGTGTGCCAAATGCCTCCAAAATTAGCATTAACAAAATCAAACCAAATTCGAGAGACTGCCCTGCAACCACCCCAAGGCGCAGGATTTCAGAGGGTCTGGTCCTGACTGCCTAACCAGGAAACTAACTCACCTATCTAGCTCTTCAGAGCGTACCAATTGAAGGCGCTTAACGTCATAAGAGGACTTTATCTTAAGTCCACTCTGACTAGCGTACCTCCCCCTGGAGTTACTCCCAAAAAGGCAAATTAAAACATACAAAAAATAAAAACCCAAATAGTGCCCCGAAGGAAGGGTTGAAAACAACCCAGCTGGGAACACGCTGACTCACCAGACCTCTGGATTGCAGACGCACACCTTCGGAAAAAAGAAAAAAGAAAAGACTAAGGGCGCTAAACAAAATTACAAAAAGCTATGGGATCAAATATCCCGGACGAGCCCCCATTTGTCACGTTCCAGTCTAGGGTATGGAATTGTGAACCAGGGAAAAGTGAAGGTGGCACGAGGAATAACGCAAGATCAATAAGTGAATTATAGATTTAATGGCAAAAGTGGGGGTTGATACAAAAATAAGTGAGCACTTAAATTATAGAGGTCTAATCAATAGTTACAGGCACGTTGCATGGCAAACATTACAAAAGTGGCTTCTACACAGAAGCAGGCGAACTGCAACCGACGGGCTGCGTATCACAAAACGAAGTGGAAACTGGTAGCGCTGACGTGGCGAGTCACGGAACAGAACGAAAACGGAGCCAGAAGGATTCGTTGGGTGGCACCCCAGGGTTTTTAAAAGGAGGCCAATCTCGAACCAGCCAATCACAGACCATGGCGCAGCACCTATTGAAACAGAGAAACACAAGACACGGGGGCGGGACAAAACGGAACCAAACGCGCAAAGCGCACAGTAAAAGCAAACTAAACCACATAACTGGGATCGTATCCACAAATCTGCTCCTATCCATGTATAAAAATAATTGATCTACTTTATACGACATTACTTCTCAAATCTCTGCTGATATTTTCACTGTTAAGTTAGCTGCGCAAAAATTCAAAAGAGAAACTGATTAGGCCATTGCCACCCATCGGCTGCCAAACAATCTGAACAGGCAGAGTCCCTGTGGGGTCATCCTTATTCGTCGTACTCGTCATCCATGGCGTATTCACGCAGTTGAGGCGACGACGGGATTTGCTGACCTTTGGAGGCTGGGGATTAACTAGAACACGTATTATAAAAGTTAGTGTTCAGAAGTTTCTCCCTTCCTGGGACTTGCATTCGTTTCACAACAAAGCCAGAAATTTACATTTCAGAGTACAGACCGGCTGGTCTTCGGTTTGCCACAATTCCTCAGTGTGTTCCCCTGTTCAGAAACACGATCCTCATGATCATCACCATCTAATTTATTGCTTTCACATGTGAATTATGGGTTAATTTCTTCTCACCAGAGTCTGGTGGCTGGCCGCTGTTGGTTTCACTGCTCGGGAACAGAAGCAGTCCTCCAGGACTGCAGAGAGCTCGGGAACAGAAGCAGTCCTCCAGGACTGCAGAGAGCTCGGGAACAGAAGCAGTCCTCCAGGACTGCAGAGAGCTCGGGAACAGAAGCAGTCCTCCAGGACTGCAGAGAGCTCGGGAACAGAAGCAGTCCTCCAGGACTGCAGAGAGCTCGGGAACAGAAGCAGTCCTCCAGGACTGCAGAGAGCTCGGGAACAGAAGCAGTCCTCCAGGACTGCAGAGAGCTCGGGAACAGGTTCTGCACTTCTCCGGGCCAGCAATCAGCGTGAAGACCTCAAACATGCAGGGAAAAAGGACCAAGCAAAGCCACAAACCAACACTCTGGCACTGACAGGCAGACGCACTCACCTTAAGTAGGCGGCAGGATTTAAATTGCCGACAGGTGCGCCTGCCTGCAGTGCCAGCTGCAGTCAATCGAGCTCAACAACGCCCCCTGCAGGACAAAGCAGACACAACCCTGGACCCCAACAAATGAGTTGGGTTGAAATGAAGAGAAATGAAGTAAAAAGTACACTCTTTAGGGACGAATCTGTAGTAATCAGGGCATTATAGATATTTATCTAGATTTGCCACTCACAGATTATTTGGTGGAGACACATAAAACAACTTTTTTTTTTTTTTACCCAGAAACTCTGGAAAGCGCTCTTTTTCAGATTTTAATCTAAATTGCCAATATTTAGCTTTTACAATAGGGATAATGAAAAATAATTTCTCATACTTTAACCTTTTAGCCATCAAAATGTTTGGTGTTTAACTCAGTTTAACAGTATAGTGTGACGTTGTGAACAAAAACAAACATCTGTTTGTCTTGAAATGGAATGAAATTCAATTAAATTGAATCTTCTATCTATTTATTCGTTTATGTTTTCCCTTTAATTATTGAATGTTTCAAATTATTTATCTCTATTCTTTAGTTGGTTATTTCCATGTTATTGTCACGTTTCTCCTTCTTATATAAATCATGAAAAATACACGCGCAAGCGCGCAAGTTTGCGCATTCGTAGATATGTATGTAATATGGTGCAGATCAGGCACAGGGAAATTGTAGCTTATCTGCCCTCTCGTAGCCGCAGACTGACGGTAACACATTTTTTAAATGAAAAACACGCCCCCCTGACTTTTTTTTTTTACGTGAAATTACCTAGTTAATATGTTACTTAACAATATGTCCAATTTACTCAACTTGATCTAATGTTAAATGGTATCTATTGTAACCGTATCTTTCAGTGTTGCAAAAAAAAAAAAAACCCTAAAACGCAGACGACGTTTTTACTCCAAATGGGCGTGGTGTTGAATGCAGTTTCTTTCTTCTGTGTCCTAGGAAACCCTGTGTTTACAGCGACGTCCATTGAAACAAATGCTACAGCATATAGTTCCAATCGTCCCCTCGAGGTAATTTTTCAAATTTGTGTTATTTTTACAGCTTGACAGACAGTACTATTTTCCCACTTGAAGCTAAATAATGATAAAGATGAACTTTGAAGGATTAATAAATTCAATCCTAAAGTTAAAACTCTGAGTTACGGCCCTCATATATTCATCCAAAATAGTCAACTTTAACCATCACTGCTATGATCCATGTAAGCATGTACTGGTGTGTTTCTGTTGTAGACGATCATCTCAGTGCTGACAGTTCATGCTGAGTTTTGAACGACATACATGCATTTTGCAATGATAAGTTGTCTGCTAGGCCTCCGGTGCCTCGTGTCCTTGGAAGATGCTGGAACAGGCAGAGATTGTTCTGAAAACACAAGACATGTTGAGGATAGATCTGGTTGTAAACTTGTCTTAAGTGCGTTCCTAAGTGAATATAAAAAATGGCTGCATCAATTTATGTTTGTGTATTATTTGTTTTTGTTGCTAGTTCTACACAGCATCCAGTATCAGAATGCATGGAAATAAAGCAAGAAGATTCACAAAGATGCAATATCAAGATCCACAAGACAATGAAATGGTTGAGAGGACATATATCTCCTCTGAAAAACACACCATCAACAGCATATTAAGGAACCTTGTCAGTAATGTTGAGTTCATTGCGATTCTGCCTGGGGTCCTAAAGGTAAACTGGGACACTGATGTCATGGACAGTGAGGTGATCAGAGCACTTCAGGAACATCTAATGTTAGAACAAAGGCTGGAGATGCTAGAAGATCGCAACTTGGTGTCAGATGGGAAGAATGAGAATACTCATCTTGAGAAAAATCTGAAGATCTCTTTGAAAAATTTGCTCAGGCTCGTGAAAGCCCATCCGCTTCTCCTTTCTGCTTGGAAGAAAGACTTGCCAAAGGAAATAGGGAAATGTGAAAGGTGCCTAATCAAAGAGATTCATGTATTGGAAGGTCTGGAACCCAGGCCACAGCAAGCTGCTCCTAAACTGCTACCTGTTTCCTATGAGCTGAACGATACTCCTTTACTACAAGACTTTCCTGCAACAATAGAAGAAGTAACTACAAAGGTAAGATCCGTGAAAATAAAAGTAAGACACGAGCTCAATCCTGCCCAGTCGACATCTGCTCAGATTTGGCAAAAGATCACAATTCTTTATTCCTTTTGTGTGTAGCAGATTTTTCAGAAGAGTCAAGACATTGAAACTTTGCAGAGTTCTCTGCAAAAGCAAAGAGGAGAGGAGAGTGCATTGGAGGAGCAGCTACAGACCACTATTGAGGAATTGGAGACAGTGCAGAAAAAATTACTTCAGGAAGTTGATCAAATGAGCACTGAGCTAAATGATCTAACACTGAGAAACTTTGAAGAAGAAGCTGCACTTCGACGAGTGTGTTTGTTACACCTGTTATTTAAAATGTTATATCACATTTCAATTTCATTAAAATTAGACTTTCTCTCTTCCATTGTCAGGAAATCGTCATGGTTGATGCAGCTACTGCTCATTTGATTGAAGATTTTGATGAAGCAATAGAGGCCCTGCAGGTACACAAATATACTCAATTTAAATTATTTGTTTAAATAGCTAATCAGCCAATCGCATGGCCACAACTCCATGCATTCAGTACATTTATGCATGCAGACATAGTCAAGAGACATTCATAACAAGCAGGAGAAGAGGGAAGAAAGGGAGTGGCCAGTCTGATCTACTGGGAATTTTACTCACAACCATGACTGGGGGTTTACAGAGAATGAACTGCCTGAACTATAAAGAAGGCAAGTCCCTGTCAAAATTAAGTTATTAAATATAACCTACAGTCTCCCTCTTTTCTCGACCACAGGCTAGCTTGGAGCTGAACACAATGAAGTATGAGCAAGAAGTGGAAGAAGTGAAAAAGTTGGAGATGCTTTATTCTGAACTAGATGTGGATTACAGATACATTTTGGAGAAACACCGGCAGGTAGAGGAGAAGAAGGTGAAGGAAGAAAAGGAGCTGGTGTTAAAGACAGAAGCTGCTCTTCTTATCCAAGCATGGTGGAGGAGTTTCTATGTCCGCAAGGCCATTAAGGGGAGAGAGAAAAAAGCAAAGGCAAAAAGGGCAAAAAAGTGAAAGCCTTGAATGAAAGACAGAAAATAGGCAAAGGCCAAAAGGACACAAAAGGCAAAGCAAAAGCCATTGGCAAGAAGACATGTAAAGCACTTTGCTGCTAAAGAAATTATTTCAAAGGTTCCAATAGGCTTTAACACCAAGACCAATATTTTTTAATTGTGATGACTAGATCTGTCTTCCTTTTATTCACCATATGATAAGTTTAAATATCATGTGGACCTAAGCAAATCTACATTGTAATAATGAAAGAAATACTTCAATTTTTAGCAATTAATACATTATACAGAAGTGAATGCAACATGATCATATGGAATAAACTTAACTCTTCTGTCAATGACAAAATATATTGACATTCTCAATTTTTAAAAGAAGGGACAAAATGAAGGGATGCTTGGACAGACAGTTTATTCTGATGGATCTCAGCACATACTGAGATAAATGTTGCTCATTCCCTCGTCTCCATGGAGATCCATCAGATCTGGCAATGTGTGGACAAATGTGTCACTGTGATTATCCTGATACGAGAGGATGCTCTAATCCAGCATTGCTCAGATAATGCCCCCCCCCCCCTTTCTTTACAGGTAAAAATCTGTTACACTGTTGACCTAGCTGACTTAGTCAGAGATGTGACTGAGGCTTCTTGAAGGCTGTGCTTACCATAGCCAACTGACTGACCCTCGACGTTTGGAGAGGGCACTAGTGCAGTAGCTCACAGCTGAGAAAACGTCCTAGTTCCCAATGTAGTTAACCGGGTCCCTCTCTTATTCTCGTGACTTGCAACACACCGAGCACGTTTGGGCACAGCCCCAACACATTCCCGCCTCTGACTTGATTAAAGTACAAGAGGAAGCGTGACAGAGGATACTACAACCTGGACAATTGAGTTGGTCAATGTCTTGGCAGCTCTTGTAACAGAATCTGCAATCGTGCTGTATTCTCTGTTAACCCTCCACATTCTTTATCCCATAATAATGTCCCTGAAACAACAGAATAAACAGTGGGTCGCCGCAACGGGGGTAAGCCGACACAGATGGGCGTAGAGCCCTGTCATCAGACCCCCTGTAACGCACCATGATTTTACGCTGAAGGACACGTTCAAATTTCTCAATGTCCAAAAGGTCATGATCTGCCCCTCCTCCAGACCGGCGAGATGCTCTCTCCCCCTTTCCAAAGCCTCTTCGCGCATGAGGTCAGGTTGTAACAGGGGGTCCAAGTTCATGAAGAAGCAGAGGAGAGTCTGAATCAACTCACACCTAGAGTGTGAGTTGATTCGGACTCTCCTCTCCGATGTTTCTCGGGTGGAAAAAGACACTTCTAGAGACAATTTTAATATGTGAGTTGAAGGACAGATCTGATCACATGTTATGTTGGGGCACATGTGAGAAAAAAAACAGCACAACCCATCAGCACATCCCGAGTGATTGCAAGTTAGCCCAGATTTTCTCCAAGTCTCTGTTAATTCCAGTTGATGCAGCTATATGAACATGTGCCAAAACATTTGTCAAAGGTCACCTGGGAAAATATCACTTTAATCTTTTAGGATCTTTACGAGTGAAAAAGATCAAAGACACAAAACAAAAGCATATTAAGGCTTCAATCTGCTTTCAAGATGGTTTTGTTACTGGCTTTAACAATAATTTAAACACTGCACAAGACTATACAAGAATAATAAAGCCTGATCAGCCCTCGGGTAAAAGGTATGCATCGCTTTTAGAATGCTGTGATTGTGGTTAACCATAAAATTAAAATTTGGCAATGTGCCAGTTAATAAAAGCCAGTGCACGGTGATACTGTCTCAGGAAACTATTAGATATGAATGGATCAATGGAATAATGTTTGACATCCTCTTGAATTTGCACATAAATCTGTAAATAATTGTCCACATATACAGATATATTTTGACATTTGTTTTTGCTAGTTTTTCCACAGTGACAGAATGCCTGGAAATAAAGTAAGATTTACAAAGACTGAATATGATGATGCAGAAGATGATAATATAATTAAGAGGGCTCATATCGCCTCTGAACAACACGCCATCAACCACATATTGAGGAACCTTAACAGTAACGTTGAGTTCATTGCAATACTGCCTACTGTCCTGCAGTTAAAGGTCGACTCTGTCATAAACAGTGAGTTGAGCAGTGCACTCCAGGAACATCTAATGTTAGAGCAAAGGATGGAGATGCTAAAAGATCACAAGCTGGTGTCAGATGGGAAGAATGAGACTACTCAGCTCGAGAAGAAGATCAGAAGCTCTTTTAGGAATCTGCTCAGGCTTTTGAAAGTCTATCCTCTTCTCCTTTCTGCTTGGAAGAAAGATTTGGGTAAGGAAATAGGGAAGTTTGAAAAGGCACTAATTAAAGAGCTTAATATATTAGGAGGTCTGGAACCCAAGCCTCAGATGGGTTCTCCCAAACCAGTTTGCTCTGATCCAAACGACATTGATTTTGAACAAGACAAAGACCAAACTGCAACAATGGAGGAGGTCATTATGATGGTAATATTCATGGGGAAAAAAAGGATTCAACTCAAGCCAATCCAGTGTACAACTGCTCAGCTGTAACTAAAGAAAAAATATTTCTTTTTGTGTAACAGATTTCTCAGAGAAGTCATGGTATTGACCATTTGGAGCGTTCTCTGCATAAGAAAAGAGAAGAGGAGAGTACATTAGCGGAGCAGCTACAGGCTGCCTTTGAAGAATCTGAAACAATGCAGAAAAAACAGCAGCAGGATGTTGATCATATGAACGCTCAACTCAACGATCTCATGACCAGCAACTTTGAAGAAGAAGCTGCAATCCGATGGGTACGTTTATTACACCTGTTATTGCAAATTTTACATCACATTTACATTCAATTATTGCTTGTTTTTGTTATCAGAGAATCAAAAGGGTTGATACAGTTACTGAACGCTTGACTGAAGATTTTGATGAAGAAATGGAGGCCCTGCAGGTATAGCCATATACCGCACACACACACACACACACACACACACACACACACACACACACACACACACGCGTATACAGTCCTGGGTAAATATTAGGACACCCCATTAGTTCTTTATCAAGAAGTGTTTACATACCAGTACCCAATCATTCATTTATTGAACTGGAGGTGAAAAGAGCAGTGTGACCTTTAAAGGTTTTTGGTTTTACCGTTGACTTGTCTAGCAATGAGGCAGGCAGCATTAGCATTGGAATGGATTGACAGATTTTACTTGGTGAGGATGTCTGTTTGGCTCACCCTGTGTTAAATGTGTCCAATAACCATTATTGCACAACTTCTGGTTTTTGACTGCGTTCTTACATCAGTTTGGCTTTTCAGTTTCTCATAGAGACACAAAGATTCATCCTTGCACACCAAAAGTGGCATCATGTCATTTAAGGGCAGGTTGGAGACTTCTTTGAGGTTTTTAAACTATTTTTTTTCTGTCCAAATGTTTAAAAAAAACCCACACAGGCAGCTTTCACGGGTATATACTGTATATAGACGAAAAGCAAAAGTTACTTTCTTTCTGTTGCCAATGTAGAGCTCATCACCAAAAAGAAGTAAGTACATAAGAGGAGTTCTGTGCTGATTACTCACCAAACTGAAATGGAGAACCTGTAGCTTTTGTTGTATGCGTGTGAGAGCCTGGAAAAACTCATCTGTAGTTTCCAGACTTATTTTAAGTATGTCGGCAACAGTGCAGCAGAGTACAAGTCTGTCTAAGCTGCTGTTTGATTTCACGCTTCACTATCACATATAGTCTCTCTTCTCTGCCACAATCTTAGGAGAGCTTTGAGAGGGTAACAAAGGAGTATGAGCAGGAGGTAGAAGAAGTGGAAAGGCTGGAGATGCTTTATTCTGAACTAGATGTAGAGTACAGAAACATTTTGGAGAACCGCCGGCTTGCAGAGGAGAAGAAGGAGAAGGAAGCGAAGCAGCTAATGTTAATGACAGAAGCTGCTCTTCTTATCCAAGCATGCTGGAGAGGCTATGGTGTCCGCAAGGCCTTGAAGGAGAGAGGGAAAAAAGGCAAAGGCAAAAAGGGCAAAAAAGGTAAAGGATCCAAGGGGAAGAAAAAAGCAGGCAAAAAGTCATAGAATTGGAGGTGACAACACACAGATGAAGGCAAAAATGACACAGAAGAGAGAGAAAAGAAACCAGAGAGAGAAGAGGTGTGCAGAAATGGCAAAAAGACACCTTTGAAAATGTCAGAAAAAAGCAGATGAAGGCACAAACAACATAAGCTTGAAGGAAATCGGCAGCATTCACTTCAATCCTCTAAGAGTTTCACATTGGATGTAAAAAGAAACGTTACCTCATTAAAAACATCTGTGTAAAACAAGGAAGCAGCAAAAACTCAGTTTTGTTTAAAATGTGGTTCACTTCCATCGGCTTTTCTCTGCTATTCTGTCTTCCATTTATAGATTCGACACATCGGGGGTTTTTTCTCTTTATGTGGAACTCTACAAATATACACTGCTAAAAATTAAGACAATACAAAAAATTGTCTTCTTAACCACTATATCCTCTCGGGGAGGGTCCACAAATGCTGGGATGAGTCCCCAGGCCATCGCAGGGCCCCATGTGAGCTTTGGTGGGTTTGGTACCTTGCTCCAAGGTACTGCGGCAGTGCTCTGAAGGTGGTCTGATGCCTCCCCCTACTAGAACACCTTCCATTTTTTGTCTGCTCTGGGGCCCTGAATCAACAAACCTCTGCTCCTCAGCCCAGACTGAGCTAACAACCCCAATGTAACAATTTCCCAGACCTCAGACCGGACCAAGGATTTACCTTTCATAGGAACAATGACCTAAAGCACACAGCAAAGATACCAGCAGGTTCTTTGGGACAACTCTGAAAAAGTCTTTGAGAAGAGCAGCCAGATCCCAGACTGGAACTTCTCTGGAGAGATCCGAAAATAATTGGATCTCCATTACAAACTGATGGAGACTGAAAGAACCTACATGGCCCAGAATGGAGGCTGTTACTGCTGCCAATGGTGCATCAACAAAGTAGGAAATTTGAATACTTATGTACACATTTTGTATGGTATACCGTCATCTAATTATGTGATACATTTTCAATATTATTTTAATAATATTTTTAATATGACAGGAAAAAAACAGGACGTGAATAGTGATCCATTACTCCCGTTTAATTCAAACTTCATTTCCATCATGAATTTGACATCACCAACAGTTTTGAATGACAAACCTCAAGAGTCCTTCACATTTACTCAGCATAAACGACATGACACTCACATGTGTTCATCTTGCTGAAATATTGGGAGGGTGCTAAAATGGACACCTTTGCGTTGTCATAGTTACATTAAATAGCTTGTGTTAAGCTGCAGCAATGGATGGAGCGTCCAACTGTCGACCCTGAGGCTGATGAGAAAGAAAACAAGAAGCTTTAGAACCTTTGGAAGTCTTTCTCTGCTCATTCACTGGCCCACATGTCATTACTGTGGAAGTTACCTTGACAAAGATACGTTGGGGCAGGAATCGTCTTAGTGTGTGTGTGTTACTCGAGGGGCAACGAGGCAAGCTGATGTTGAGCTGTGGGAGTGTTTGGTAACCAGCCATCAGTGGGTAGTAGTTATACAGCATCTGCTGCTCCGAGCCTGGAAGGATTCGCAGACGCACCTACACACACACATGCGCGCGCAGATATCAACCACCACATTAAAGAACATATACAGTAGAAAATACATTTTCATTTTAAAGCCAATTATTTTGACCTGAGTATAATACATAATTCAACATCTATACTCCAGTCACAACTGCTGTTGTTCATTTTGGTGAATGTTCTCAGTCTTTTAGTTTGAAGAAATCCTTGTGCTCAAAAAATCCGCTGGTTATTCTTTAGATTTAACTATGAGTGCGACTGTTCATGTTTCTGAGCTTTGCTCAGGAATGCAGGAAGATGGCTCAGATTTTGGGGGGAGCACTGTCTCCACCCTCAAACTGTTTGGATTTTCTTGTCAAAAGGGATACATTTGGCTCCTTATTCAAGTAAAGCAGACAGTCAAAATCTTTAGAATTATCTTTTTGCATATATCAACAGTACAGGCAGAAGTTTGGACACACCTCATTCAAGGCATTTTCTTCATTTTCATGACTACACTGTAGATTCTCACTGAAGACATCAAAACTATAAAAGATGTGGAAAAAATGTGGAATTTGGTACTTAACAAAAAATGTGAAATAACTGAAAACACCTCTTATATTCTAGTTTCTTCAAAGTAGCCACGTTTGCTTTTTTTGCAAACCCTGGGTGTTCTCTCAAAGAGGTGAGGTGGTCTTCATGAGACCACTCATGAGGTGGTCACCTGGAATGGTTTTCACTCCACAGGTGGACCTTGTCAGGGTTACTAGTAGGATCTCTTGCCTAATGGGGTTGGGACCATCAGTAGTGTTGTGAAGGAGTCAGGTTGTTATACAGTCGACAGCCCTGTTGGACAACTGTTAGAATTCATATAAAGAACCAATAAACTAAGGGAAGATAAAGGGGTGGCATCATTACTTTAAGAAATGAGGGTGAGTAAGTCCAGAAAACGCACTGATTGAGAAAGTGTGTCCAAACTTTGGACCTGTAGTGTATGTGATATATTTCTGTTGCTTCACAGCTAAATCCTGCAATGGAGCCAGGTTTTCCTGCTGTCCTCACCTTGATGCTGATGATTCAAGCGCTAACCCACAGGGTTGATGCCATAGGTGCTCAACAAACACTCGTCTTTACAAATGTCACCTACATACAGACAAATGTTGCTGATCTCACGTAGTTGCTCTGCCAACGCTGACAGCAGGGTTACCTGTTTGAGTCCGGAGAACATGAAGGCATCAGAGGGTTCTACAGCCATCTCCACCTCCTGCACCAAAGCTGTTCTGTTCTGGATGTGGTAACGGACAGAAAGAGACTCTCGGACCCGCCCAAATGATGGCAGATCTGCGAGAAATCCACAACATTCGTGTTTGATCGTACTGGTGTGCGTGGTAGGCTATAGCTGAATGGTTGCTAGCCTGTGTATGTTAATTCAATCAAAACCCTCATTTTTAAAAGTACAAAAAAAGGACTGGCTGACCAGCATAGATGTATAGAGGAATGGAGTCCAGGCTGACAAGAGGAAGAGGGATTGCAGTCTGGGTGAGTGGACTGTCCTCCGTTGATGACTTCCTGCTCCACACCATGAGGCACATTAAGAGGTCATGCTTACTCATCATTGTGTGTGTTTGTCTGTGAATACACACCTCCTCCACGACAGCAAGTATTGCCCTGCAGCTATAGTCTTACTACTGCTGCTCTTCAGTGGGGGACATCTGAGACAGAAACACTCCGTGGCACACTCGCCTGTCTGTAGAACCACTGAACACACACCACGACTTTTACAGCGTTCAAATCAAAGATTTGAAATGTTAAAAGCCTTTTTGAAAACCTTGTACCTCCCTGCAGTTGGGATGGAGCTTGTGGTGTGTTGCTGCTGATAGTAAGCATCTGAAGGGAAGACGAGGCCAGCAGCAGGGGCCAGGGAGACGATGACTGAATGTCTGCCATTAGTAAAAATGGGATGTCCACCACAACCTGCTCCAGGGGCTCAAACTGAACATCAGTGACATTAACAACAGGTGTTAGAATATGTCCAAGAGTCCTCAATGTATTCACATTTACAGAGAGAAAAAGACCTTAAAGATTTCAAAATCTGCTTTGTAAAATGTTAAAATAACAGCTGCAGACCTTTGTGGACATGAACTTCAAAGACACCTCAAAGGGAAACATGGTCTCCATAGTCACGGTCTCATCCTGAAAAACAACACAGCTAGAGTTTATTTAAAAAAAAAAAAAATGAAGAACTTGTGTTCTTGGGAAAACAACTTATTTACCTTGTGACATTTGCAGAGGAGCTGTTGTTCTCCCACTTCAGTATTAATGGTGTATGCCACATGGAACAGGAAGACCCTCAGTCCAGTTGTCATACACTTCACATACACACTTTTCTCCAACTACAGACAAAAAGACTTGATTAGCAGGTTGATTATGAAAAGCCTGGACTCCCTCTCTCTATAAGCATCACTGATCTTTTAATTTTGCATCCAAAACATTTGGGAGAGTGAAGCTTTCGTAAGGTGCCCATTTGGAGCCTATTCAGACTGTCATCGCAGCATCAGTCCAGTCCCACATCAGCGTGGCTGCTCGCTTCCACCTCCTGCCCCTCTCTCTCCGTCCACACTGCCTCCGTCCTTATTCGGGCTCAAATGGGTCAGAACAAGAACTCATCATCCCATCATACCTCCATCCTGCAGAAGCTCAAGGCTCACCTGTTGAACTGCTGCACTGTTTTTGATTTCCTTTTACTTTATGCTGATTTTATCCTGGAGATTTTATTCATCTTTACAGTGTCCTTGAGTTTCATGAAAGGTTCTTATGAATAAAATGGGTTTTATACGTAGATAATAAGATTATAGATATAATTTTTATCTTAGCTCTAAGCCATATTAATCAAAATTCAAAGAATTAAACTTGAAATCTATGTTTGTGTGTAATTAATCTGTCATATATGACTATGACTTCCTGAAGGGAACATTTTGATTGATATTCCAATTTACTGAGATGTCCTCGTATGGCAGGATCCCTTGTATAGGTTAGACAGTTTCACATTAGTACTTAGCCAAACATTCCAATTACCGGAAATATAAACCCCCTCAACGTAGCTAATTAGCCAATGTAAATCTAATGTACCGGTACATTAAAGGGATACTTCTTCCCTGTTTTTATTTGGTACTTCCTTTAAACACTTTGTACTCGACTCAGCAGCCTGGTTTGTAGCTGACAGGAACACAGCGGAAAACGTACCTTTTGTCCTGGTTTCAGGTCCCCTAGAGGTACATCTGGGAGCAGGGCCGGTGCGGCGTCATCGCAAACGCTCAAACCATCCAAGGTTACATGTGTGCTCTGGCTTAGATTAGCATCCTGGCCTGGATAGACAAAATAATCCAGAATCTCAAATAGCATGGAACATTTTTGTGCTAAAGAAAGAATAAAATCAATGAAAAATCTGTAAATGAGCCAAAACAACGAGAACGCCCGTGGGCTCCGTCTACCTGGTTTTAGGCCGGCTGTCAGTTTGACATCCTTGGCCACAGCGTTCTCCTGGGAGTGCACAGTGATGCCAATGTGGTACATTTCACTGATGAGCGCAGGGGGGTCATGGCTCAGCTGCACAGAAATCTTTGGGACTCTTGGCATTATCCTAAGCAGGCAGTAACAAATCAAACATTACATTTGACCTTGCTTCCACTACGAATGAACTTTTGATCCTTAACAGATGATTACATGGTGCAGGGCTGCATGGCCAGGCTATCCCAGTCCACCTCTTTAGGTGCCTCGTTGCTGCGATCCCGTCCCTGACAGGACCGGCTGGCCTGCAGGGCTTCATGAGCAGAGGCCACGTCTCCCCCAGCCCCTCTCCAGGTCAAAAAGACACAGCGGCCACACTCCCTGCCCAGCATCACCTCGATTCCTGTCACCTATTGGCAAATTCACAACAAACGCATTGTAACTAAGAATCCTTTTCTTGTGTGCAGACACACACAGTTCCTCACCTCTATCTTCTTGCCAACATCTTCTGTTTTTGCCACAAAACTGAAGCTGAAGCTTTTGGATTTCCCCGGCCAAAGCCTCATACTCTCCTCCCCTGAAGACACCACACACCACTGGTTGTACTCCTACACACGCACACACATACACAAATTATCAATACTGAAAAAAGGTTTTGCACAAACAGCTCAGATTACAATTGCCTGGCAAAAAGATAATGCCTCCTCGTGTGAAGGAGAGTAGTGCTTAATTATTGGGAAAAGGCTGGGAGCTCCTGAAAAATGTCAGGAGATATACTGACTGAATTACTGCCAAAATAGCTAAAAGCTGCTGCACCCTCTGCTGAGGGGGTTGCTGCAGTGGCTAAAAATGTGAAAATTTAGATTTAATAACTGTCCAGCAACACTGAAAATCCACAGAGGGAACAATCACAGCAGTAGTTTTGGGAACTACCCATATTTACTGAAGTAAATGTGCTAGTTTAAAGAATGCTTGCAGGTACCTGGTTGCTGAGGTAGACAGACAACTTGTTAAATGAGACTGGATGAGGACAATCTGCTCGAAGGAAGACCAGCAATGTGACCGCCTGGTCCACATGAAAACTGGGGGCCAGGAACTTTGCTCTACACTGAACTGCAATCAGAGGTGCATGCATATTGAGGTAGGAGCAAACACACAATTTGGATTCACACGATTAAAACTTGGAATTTACCAACTATAAAAGTGTGGAAACTGACATAACATTTAAAACATTCAAAAGTGGCGGTGCTCAAGTCCCCTACAAATTTAGGTGGTAAGAACACAGAAATTTCCTCTTCACTAAAAGCAATTTCTATTCTTGACTCCAGTCCATCTCTTTGGGTACACGGTGAACCCAGACAACTGGGACACGTTATTGTGCTCAGCTGTTCACATCATGATGTTACTCGGTTTTACATACTGAAAGGAATGTAGTCTTGGACTTCTATGGTCAACTCAGTGGATGCAGTTAAAGCCATCCTGTCACCCCACAGACAGCGGGCTGTTGTGAGGGAGGATGAATCACACTCCGGCTCAGCATCAGGGACCTCATTCTACGAACACAAATGTCAGGTTTTAGCTTCAGATAAAATTAATTATTTCACACTATTCAATAAACACATAAATAGAAACATTTGGAATGAAACAGTGCTGTAATAGTTTGTTATAATGATCCTAAGGGTAGTTTGCATATTAGCCTATGGATATAGACATAAGCTCTTTGATCTCACCATTAAGACTTTAAGGAGATTCTTTTCAATCCTTGACTTTTGTTCCTCCTTCAAGTTTGAGGCTGAGTACAGATGGAAGATGCTTATATTCCACACTCATATTAGGATGTCAGAAATATATGGAAGCAAAAGTCACATTAAGTAAGAAAAAAAAAAGGGAAATTTCTTTCCCCGTGAATAAAGAGCGCTTCAGTATAGCTCCTTACCTCTGCCCAGCAGCTCCATACAGTAGATAATATAGTCTTTGATACTGGCCATCAAGTAAGCGCATCGCAGTGCTGTGGTGAGTATCGCTGTCAGAAGGCCCCACCAGCGCTCCGAGCGATAGTCACACATCACATAGTCCAACAGTCTGTTCCAAAACCAGAAACACTCATAATACAAAATGATCTGAAAATACTCTTCCAAAATTCATGAAATAATCATCCTTAGGGTGTGGGGTTTATGTTAAATAATAACAGATAGTTATGGACAATCTTCAGAATGATAAATCCTTACACCCTCCGCCAAAGCTAAGAGACCGCTGGCGCTGGTTTCACTTTTGGCAAAATAACCTAAAAGGTTCAACAATGTGTGAAGGAAGAGCTCAATCTGTATTTATTGCTCTGGAGTATGGAGGGACATTGACCTTTGATCTTCCAAAGCCCCTTGACTTTGACCCTAAAGCTAGCTAATATGGTATGTAACCTGTTCCTACTACCTTTACGTGTAACCTATGAATGTACGTCACATTAACAGTGACCAAGTTCTGCATTTTGACTTACTTGATGGCTTTGCTGTAGTCTTTAGCGTGGTAGTACTCTTCCCCCATCTGCACCACTGCAAATAATGTTGAGAGACCGATGTGCTCGTTGTGATCGATGCGACATGTCACTCATAAACAAAGGCCTTCAAATGTTCCTATCCTGACAGGATCCCCCATTTAAGGGCCCCTGGAAATCCCCCAAAACAAACACTCACTGAGGTGGCTCTTCATTCGAGGACACTTGTACTTCTTGAACTGAGCGACAGCGTTACTAAGCAATGCTATAATCAGCTCCTGAATGGGGAGACAGAGAGAAACAGATTCATACAGAAGCTGCAGCTTATTTTATTTTCCATGTTAAAATAAAGCAGTTGAACACTTTTAACTTGTTGCCACAGGCTGCAGACGTTTGATGTGTTGGTGGGGTGTGCATGATTCATAACTGACGTTACTGATTTTCTGTGAATGTCAGGGATTTGTTCTGATAAACAATACGTTAGAATCCCCTAGACTTTTTTACCAGGCCCGGTGGTGAGCACCAAAACACCCCATGAGAGAAGAGTCCAGTGAAAATTCCTAAAGTTGTCCACTGTTGCTTGTTGGGGGTCAGGCCCTGGGATTCTGCAAAGCGCCTAGAAACAATTTTGATTGTAACAGACGCTGTATAAATAAAGATTGATTGATGTAGCCACTCTCCACTTTTTGCAAATGTGTAGTGTTTACAACATGGATGTTTGGACATCAGAACACTACATTCTTGATGCTTGAACCAAATCGTTTCCACCCGAGTCCGATCGATCGTGTGATTGGCTTTGGTTTCCCGTCACTGATCAGATCGAGGATATCCCTTTTAGGTAACGAAGCAGGCTGAGAACAAAGGTTCCTCAATGATTATTGCCTTGTAAATTAATGGATATGCCGCTCATTTTTGGCCTCTTGGTATTTTTTGGCCTGGCAGGGGCACTCGTTGGCCCGGCAGATCACAATTGAGGAGAAACCCTGATTATATCCCAGCAGACAAACATGTTTGTTCAGTGTGGATGTCCTTACAGAATGGGGAGCATCTCTCTCTTTAATTTGCAAAGCTAGAATCCCCATCTTCTCCTTCTCTGCATCTGGAGGGTCGATACCTGCAACCAGTAACAAGTCATATCTTTATTTTATCCAAAAACAGGAATGTTTTGTGATTGGACACATGAACGTACTCTGGTGTCCTTGTCTCCAGTGTCTCTGGCCATAGAAATCCAGGCCTCCAGGCTGAATGTCTAATGGTTCTGAAGAGCTTTTCCCAGCCTGGAACAAAAAACACATCAGATCAAGGTTTAATGGATGTCTGGTGATAAGGAAGTAAGACAGTATTCCTCTTTATATGGATGCCTTTTGATAATGTGAGTAGTTTAACGATTGGGACAGGTAAACTGGGTTCACCTGACAAAGCTGCTGAGCCAGCTGTTTCCGCTCCTGACTGTAGCAGGCAGCTTGCTGGTAGTAGAAACCTGGATTCTGGGTCTGGATTGCTGTTAAACCCAACTTTATGGCTTCATCAAAGAGCTCTCCAAATGACTGGAATCTGTTGGGAACCAGTGAAGCATAAAGCTAGTAGGAGAACATAAAATAATTGCTTTACATGTCCACTACTGTGAAAATCCTGGCACCAAAACAACTGTCTACAGTCAAGTATGGTGGAGGTAGCTTTGTGGTCTGTGCACGAGTGCTGCAGCACTGGGCAACTGTGATTCATGAAGGGAAACATGAACATTTCCATCCTAGCATGAACTGTGACATTCTGAATCAGAGCATGATCCCCTTCCTTCACAAACTGCCCTGTGTGGCATTTTTCAACATGATAATGACCCCAAACACTCCTCCAAGACGACTGCCTTCATGGGGAAGCCAAAGGTAAAGGTCGCAGACCGACCAATCTGTCATCGAGGTGAAGTGAAAGAGGACTCCAGTAGCAACCTGAGCAGCTGTAATGAATCCCGTACCAAAATGGTAAAGGTGGCGCTCAGAAATGATGGCGGTCACACAAAACATGAGCACAATTTAGATACCGTATTCAATATGAGGGGTCCTCACTTGTACTGCTAGCTTATTTAGACATTAAGGGCTGTATGTTGAGGTAATATCAGAGTCTATAGTCTTGTCCCATGAAAAGATAAAAAATATTTGCAAAATTTCCAATGTTGTACTTTTTGTGAAATTAAGTAAAGTTATGTTCAGGGTTACAATACCTGCTGTAAAACTGCTCACAGAACTGTTTTCTTCTGTCAGTTAATCTCCTACATTTTCAGTGGCATAGAACTGACATTTTAACTCACTGAAATAGTAATAAATATTCTCTCTGAACACATTAAAGAGTATATAAGGCGTTTGATAGCTTTCTCTCCGTTTATTTTCTGACTAAAATGAAGTAATTAACGCTGAACACTCAGAGCCAAACTGAGTGAATGTGTATATACAGTATATAACTAACTGAATGTGTAGTTGCATACGTCCCAAAGACCCCTCTTGTGTTTTTAACATGCAATTTGATTCTCACTGTTTTGACATCCATGCAGCATGTTCAAAGGCCAGTTCTGGACTCCCAATTTTCTTCTTGCAGAGGTCAACATGCTTCCTGAACTGGGCTATGGCATCCAGAGGGGTGTTGTGCTGAAAACAAAGTCTGCAGATCTAGAGAGAAAATGTTGGAGATAGAAGAGGTGGTCTTCAGTAATTTCTGGTGAGGGGGCCTGAAGACTCATACACAAATGAGTTAAATGGGTGAATTCAATCTTGTAGTCAAAGCATTTTGAAAGATAACAGTCTAGTTACCGGTACTTGCAGAAAGAAGACGCAATTTTAGGGCCAACTAGAAATAAAGCACTCAGAGTGCAGACCTTTGGTGAGCAGGGAACTAATGGAATAAGTTCCATGAATTTCAGCAATTGTAGCCAGATGTTTGTTTGAGGGATAGCCTCAGAGAAAGGATTGCTGAGTGAGACAGCAGATTATAGACTGAAAGAGACCAAATTCCCTCTGAAACTCAAAACATCACCCACCTTTAATGAGCTCTACCTTGGCCCAAACCCAAAATTTCCTGAAAATGCCATTCAAATCCCATCATAAATTTTTGAGTTATTTTGTTAAAAGTCAAACAAATGCCATCTGTCATATAACCTTGGTGGAGGTAATAAAAGTGACAAAAACATTTGGATAGAACAGCAGACTACAGTGTGAATAGTACGGTATATTAATGTAAGTATGTCAAGCTGAAACACGCCAATGATCCCAGGGGATATTAGCCCTTTGTTTTTACCCTCATGTACAGAAAAATGTCTACCTTATAGTTGATGAAGCCAGCCAATGTTTTGATCTCCAACATGTTGGTCTCATGAGCTCTGAGCTCATGAATAAGACTGTATGCAGTTCTGTAGTACCTACAAGTAAAAAAAAAGTGCATTTCTTCAAGAAAATACTGTAGAGCTAGGGTTAGCTATAGTAGTACAACCCTAACACCAGTAGTACACATTACCTGTACTACTGGGAACAACCTGTCTGTCTCAAAATGGCAACAGTAGCTCCGCTTTCTGCACATCTTATTAACAGTTCTTAGAGATGCAAGAACCACGAGCAATGCTGTTAAAAGTTTTCCGCTTGCTGCTTGTCATTATGTTAACTTTCTCCCAACTACCAGATGCACCTGACATCTCCTACAACTACTTGATTAAACGTGCTGGTAGAGGTCAGGGTCTTTAAATGAGGCGGCCATCACATCCTTTATGTAACATTGATCGAGTCTGGGATGAAAGCTTTTTTTTTTTTTTTTTTAAAGAATCTGTAAAGTATGACTACTTATAGTAAAGACTTCAGTCCATTAATGAGGTTTTGACTTACTTGAGAGCATTCTGTGTGTCCTGTTTCAGTTCACTGAAGAAAGCGATTTTAAACTGGTGTCTAACAAACAGTAGCTGGGAAGAGACAAAGAATGAGAATGAGTGTGTGTGTCTGTGTGTGTGTATATGATGGGGTGTTGTGCCTGTGCAGTGACACCTACCTGATGGGTCGTTTTGTTGAGGAATTCTTTATGGGATTTAACACGACGGATCTCAGTGTAATAATAAGTCTGTGCATGTTCATAGAAAGCATTTTCAAGTCTAAACAGAAAAAAGAATAAAAAAATGAGGTAGGTATAGGTTCAAAAGATCATATCAAATACTCAACACCAATATTTTCAACATCAGACATTAAATATTTCAATTTTAATTAAAAATGCATGCACGTATTACTTTATGATGTATACCAAATGATTTAGTTAGGAAGAAAAATGCTCATTTTCCAATTTAAAAGCATTTTATCATTGACGCTTGAAGAAACTGGGAGTCAAAGAATTAACATGACCACAAACTACCTCTTTTCTATGAGCACGTGGCGTGCACCCCTAGAAGGGCCACAATTGTCACATAGTAATCCAACACACTGATATTGCTGACTATAATAGTTCACATTTTCCAATTTTGAGTTTCCGAGTACTAGTAAAGTGAACAGTATGTCAAGTATATTAGTATAATAAAACCTTATCAAACTAAAGACTGTAGAACTGTTATTCAAGTGAGCACCTTATAATGTAGCCCACAAGGTGGTCAGTGTGTGGCAGCACAAAGAGGCTCTTCCCAGACAGGTCACAGGCATTACAAAGAGCTGCTGCACGCTCTGATGCCACCAGGTCTTCCCCTGTGGAAATAAACCGTTATTAAAGACGTAGTGTTGGGTAATTGTCACAGCTTGTTGTTAGCCAACGCTACCTTCATTTTTAATGGCAATGTTCAGATTTTCTTTTATTTAGTTGAGGGTACTTTAGCAGGCAATTAAGTTCAAGTCAGGATAATAAGATACATGTTTAGAAATAACTTCAAGAAAGGATTGACCTGGAGGTAAAGGCGTTTTCTTTTGGATAAGAACTACAGCCACCTTGGTGTTTCTGCCCTGTAGACTAGTCCTGGACAAGGAAGCAACCACAAAAGGACTGAGCGCAGAAAAACCAGTCGTTTCAGTACAGTTCAACAATTCAGGTTCTACTACTTCGGGATTATGCGTCTGGAAATAACAGTTGGGACGCGGTCAATTTTCTAATGCTTGCAAGCAAAATTATTACTTTCGAGTGCAAGTCAAAGGATACTCTATCACAGCATATAAAGAACATAAAATGAGAACACGGGTAGGTGTTGCCCTGCTGTGGCATCACTTTACCCAGATTTTAAAAAATAAAATAGTCATCTACCTGACAATCTCCACTTTAGTTGCACATTCGGACTGTTTTTCTTTCCACTGTGCATCGTCCCAATCAAGTTCATAAAAGAGCACTACAAGAGCTGGTACAAGATTCAGATGCTTGTTCATCCAGCTTGTTTTCAGGATGCCTTTCGGAATGTACCACTCATAAGATGTCCGCTGAAAAGTCAGAAAAATGAAATCAAAGATCTACAATGATTTTCTTAAGAATAAGGAACGAATGCCATCCCCTTTGGTGCTGCAGCTTAGGGGACTGGGACAGTAACCTGTAAGTTCTTCAAATTCTAACCTTGGTGCGGCATTTAGGGTATTCATGGTCTCCTGGAAGGACTTTGAACGAGATGGGAACTCTGTCAGCTCGACGGTTGGCACAGAAGGCATCCCAAATTGCACGATGCACAGCATTATATACCACATCCAAACCAGTCAAAGCAACAAAGGCCATGGGCCGACAACAGAGCTCCGATGGAAGCTCCCACTGGGAACCTGCCATCACCGGTCTTCTATTATGGATCCACCTAGAAAACAACAAAAAAATAACATTATGGTTTATTTGGTTGACACAATTCAAATGTAGACATAAGCTTAAAAGGACCTAAATTTAAAGCCAAGATACAGTTTATGCTAGGATGAAATTTTCACATGTTGGAAATTATTTAGTGGTCTTATCACAACAAACTCATGCTGTTATAAAGCATGAATAGAGCAGTGACAACATGGGTCACGACCAGAGGAGACAAGATACTCTCTCTATATATTTAGCGTTATTAACTTACCTGGAAAGATATAAAGAGTAGTTCTACTGATACATCAAACGACAGAAGCGTACATAAAATGCAGCATTTTAAAATCAAATAACTGTTAAATTGAGTGAACGTGTATTTAGATTATTTAGCCCAGTAAAATTGTTTCAGCATAGCAGTGTAAACATCTATCCGATCGCAATGCTAGTGGGCGAGGTTGCAAATGCAAACAAACCCTTTATTTTCCGTTAGCATCGTATTAGGTATTTTTTCTGCTAATGAACCACGAAATCTAATTAAAATAAGCAAAATTTTCCAAAAAGAAAAATATAACTATTTTGCTGGGGTTGATAAACCAACCAAAACCTAGCTCACAACTAAGAAATTAGCTACCTCTATTGAAGCTGGGGTATCACTTCCTGTTTTCGTCGTCTTCTTCTTGTTTTAATGGCGGTTGGCAAACATCTTGTAGGTGCATTACCGCCGCCGTTTGGAATGGAGTGTGAAGGACTAAATTAAAGGTACTGTATCTTGTTCCTCTTAAATGTTTCTTTAACTGTGAATCTCTGTAATTAATACTATTATCTCTTGTTTCTTGTTGCTCCTATGGCTTTCTCTTTGTACACTTTAAAACTGCTGACCTTAGCTGGGGACCTTGGCTCTCAGTCCTGATGCGTCTGCCGTTTCTTCATCTCTGACTTGACTATACTATATACTATACAGTATAGTAGTATAGTCTATACTACTATACAGTCAGTTCCAGAATCAGTCTGCGGGTGGGTGGGGGGTGCATGGATGGCAGTTACTCGTGTGCACATCAAATCTTCTTTCAGGACTTTCATCTCAAGTTCCATTCGGATTTACTCTTCTGTGGGCGGACAGAAGCAAGATGTTTGTGAACGATAGATGGTGTAACTCTGGGCACATCACTGTCAAGGAGCAGCACTGCAGTAAGGACATTGAACTGTTGGGCGTTAGCACGAGGCCTCACTATCTGCCAAGGGAGTTCACACACGCCCTCGCTGTGGTTGTGTACAGTACCGTACCATAGTACCAGTACCGTACCACAGTACCATAACTTTCATGAAAACAAGACCATTTTTTTAATTTAATATCTCTGTTATCACATTTGAACTCTAAGAACTGGAGTCATTATTAGATTATTTTATAATCGGATCTTTGTGCTTCCTCCATTCCCCTGGTCGCTTTTACCAACATATAGCTTGTTCGCTGATGATACCATGGTCTTCCTCAAGAGAGCAGTCCACTCCTGTGATAATAAAACATGACCTGCAGCATCAGGTTTATACTTAGAACAGGCTCACCTGTCTGGCCAACCAACCCTTCAGAGCAGGGTTGGGAAACTGGCACCTATAGAATCTAACTGCTTTCATTTGTCTTTTTTTTCTCCGACCAGGCGCATTAAAAACATGTCAATGAAACATCAAGGAACAATGCTAACTTACAGAAGCGGAACCCAACATGTCAGCTTCAAATCAAATTCTGTTGTATTGCAATTTAACCTATTCAAAGCAACTAAGATTGGCTGAGAACACCACCTGTGTCCATTTCTAAGCAGCATGTGAAGCTCTTTATGTGGTTGTGCTTCATGTTACCAAACATGACAACATGTTTCTTACTCACCTGTCACTATGAGGACCACGCAAGAAGGCTGGACAATGTAAATGTCACTTTTACTCATTCATTTTCAATTTATTGGTCAAAACACCCCCACAAATGCTAAATGTCTCACTTGTAATCATACATTTTTAGAATTCATGAATGCAGAAAAACAAGTAGTTTCTATCATTTATGTCAGCCATTCTGCTCCTTTAAAATGGGCTACAGAATCTCCGACATGTAACAGCCTGTCTCCAAAAACAATAGGGTTTTTTGCATAGCTTGGATGTATTAAAAGCTTTTTTCATTAAAAATGACTCTTTGTGAAGTATAAGAAGCACTCCGACTTCTTGAGAGTGATATTCTAGCTGTTGAAAACGTCACCCATTAAGTGCCAGTACAGGTGAAGACAGCTGTGTTCCTAGCAGTCAGCAGCGGCTGCTTGGCTCTGCTTAAACTCTTCCAAGTCTCGCTTATACCAGTCAGGAGCCTCTGGACCCATCCCCCCCGTTGATTCATGATTATAACCATAAGCAACCGTGACCTCCTCATCTTTCTGCATAGGCCTCAATGTCCGGATACATTTGATAGTTCCAAAACGAGGGTGAACAAATCTGTAACAAAATCACACCATTTTACTGAATTGCATAAGCTTACATACAAAAATCACAGTAAAGCCACATCGTTGGCTGAGGATTTGTTTTTCTCAGGGGGTGAACTCACGGGTCATATCTGCAGTTTGGAGTGAAGGAGTGGTTTGCCTTATGACCCAAAGAGGCACAATATCTCAAAATGGCATCAAATGGCTGAGGAACATCAATGACGGTGTCCTCATCTAGAGAGATGGTGTTGCCATTCAGTGCCCAGTCTCTGCTGTCCACCTGATGACATGGAACAAACAAAGCAAACGTTGACTACAAACTGCTATTTACACTCGCTGGCCACATTATTAGGTACACAATGGATGAGACTGAACCCCTGTTTGCCTCCAGAAGTGCTTTAATCCCTCTGAGCATTCTTTCAACAAGGGGCTGGAAACCATCCTCAGTGATTTTGGTCTGATAGCATCATGCAGTTTTCTGCAGAGTTGCACATTTATGATGGGAATGAGATGTGGTGACTGTGGGGGCAACCGGAGCATGGCAACGAGCAACAAGCAATGACTCAACCTGAACCGTCAATGCAAGGCAGGATGGAGCTGTGATTTCATTGCGTTTCCAGCAAATTCCGACGCTGCCATCTGAATGTCAAAGCTAAAATCGAGACTTGTCAGAACATGCGATGTCACTTGTCTGATTTTGGTGAGCCTGTGCAAATTGTAGCCTCTTTTCCTGTTCTCAGGTGGCAAGAGTGACACCCGGTGGTGGCGTCCTACTGCTAGAGCCCAGCGTCTTCAAGGGTTTTGGTGTGCTGTGTTCAGGGATGGTATTCTACATTCCTCGGTTGTAACCACAGTCTGGCCTGCCTCCTCTGCCCTCTCACATCAGCAAGGCACTGTCGTCCACACAAGTCACTGGGAATTTTAGTTTTTGGACCATTCTCAGGGATACCAAGAGATGGTTGTGTGTGGAAAATCCCAGCAGATCAGCAGGTTCTGGGTTACTTAGGCCAGACCAACAACACTGCCAATTTCAAAGTCACTTAAATCCCCTTTCTTTTCCGTTCTGATGCTGGTTTCAACTTCAGCAAGTTTTCCACAACTACTGTCCTAAATGTATTGAAATGCACCCATGTGATTGGCTAACTGGCTATTTGTTAATGAGCAATTGAGCAGGTTTACAAGTGGCTGGTGAATGTATGTGGTATCATAGTTGGCCCGATATGTGGCTAAATATATACTAATATAAGGGACCTTTAGTGCAATCCTGAAGATTCCAAACCCCTTTGCTCTTTTTTTATATTTTGCTATGTTGACTTTTTGCAAACACAGCAAGGAAAACTACGTTTATATAAAGTGCTTCATATCAGGACACATGATCAAATCAAACCTGATCAAAACTGAAAACTGCTGTGTTTGATTAAGATTTTATTCTATGTTGCACTGGAACTTTTGACTTTAAAATATTTTCAGGGGATTTCAGACAGCATTCTCCAAAAACATACAGGCAACACAATATGAAGGCATTCAGAGCCTGTGTGACCCTTGATATGTGTTGGCTTTTTATGTTCTGGGTTAGTCCAAAGTTTTCAAGGACACGCCCTGAGTCTTGTTAAGTGGCAGCATGAAGGTCTTTATGCGCACAATATACCTCCATAGTAATGACAATTGATTGGCAGGATGATGATAAGAGCAGTACATTCAAAGCAGACAAAAATGACCGAAAGAAAATTGCTTTGTTTGACCAGAAAATCTAAAGAGAAGCTTTTTTAAGTCCTCCTTTTTTAAGTCATCTAATCTTTGTTAATGAGACTGTATTTATCAGAGTGTGACTCAATAAGCCGCACGTTTTTTTGGCTTAACTATGTTTCAGTTAAAATACATCAAGATCAAGATTATGCTCAATAAAAAAACGATCAATTAAAACTGGTTTAACATCTAAAAACACTACTACAGAGGGTGGTTAGCTAGAATGCACATTGAGTTGGACAGCTTTACAGAACCACAGACTGTTTGTGTAGATTTTACCTCAGTGTGTGTGATGCGTACTCCATTGTAAAAAGACATTACAGTGTTGGCCTCAGCATTTGTCTTGGCAAACAGGCCTTGTCCTGCTCCTTTAATTAAGGAATCTGCCACAAACACCCTGAAACAAAGGGACACATGGTCAGTACAGCAAACAGAGCTGCAGTGGCTCCAAAATCTTTCTGTTTCTGAATGAGGGCATGAAGCCTACCTCTGACTTTCATAGGGATCAGGCAACAGAGTGTGGGTGGCGATGCAGGTGGATGTGGACTTGTCATAAGAGTACAAAGGGGCTACAAATCACAGCATGGCTGTTAAGACATCTCCTAATGTTGAAAAGTGGAGGAATGTTCCAGCATTTGACACTAACCACACGAAAAATGCATAAAAAAAACAATTGAACTGGATTTACTGACAAACATTTCTTCCTCCAAAAAAAAAAATATATCAGAACTTGAGCAGAAAAACTATTCACACAGAATTATACAATAGACAATATCATATCTTTGATTTAGGATCCAAGTGTCAAATAGACTGAACTGCTGAAAGCATCTGAATTGCTTCTTAGCTCTGACAGCACGTGCCTTCACAGCCAGGAAGCCCCAAAATGAGAGAACATCAGGAGATTGTTCAGCTGCACCAAAGAACCTAATATGGAGAACTTCTTGAATATGGAATTTGTTCTTACAGTTGGGCACGATTTCAAAGTGTGGCCTTCCGCTTTTGCTGAAGATGACAGTAGCAAGGCGAGCCGCGATCAGCTCCCCATTCACGAAGCTTCCATAGAGTGCCGTGCATCTGTCAGGGTAGATGTAAGCTATAGCTTCACCAGTCATCTCTCCATCCTTATTCACCTCCCCAAATATGCTGCCACCATCCTAGACACATGCAAGACATACTTTCATTTAGCGAATGACATTTTATTGAAACGAAACAAGACGCGTCAAAACTGTGAACATGTAGAACGTATGAATGTTGAATCAACTCACAGGATTGAATAACCAGCATTCTCCACAGCGATTGTTCTCTTTGTACTGACCCCGAAACACCAAACATTCCTCTCCATCAAACTCCTGAGCAGGGCCATTGAGTTCACCATCAACATATGTCCCATATAAGATGCCACCATCTTCATTTGTATATATGCCCTGACCCTGCAGAGCATCCTCCACAAAGTACCCCTCCAGAGTGCTGCAAGAGAGAACAATTCATTCACTGTTTGATCTGTACAGCATTTCTGACATACAGGAAGAATGTTTACCATATTTAGCCATAAAGTTATTTAGTAATTAGAATTTTCCAACATGTTGAACCTGTGATTTTTGCAGTTTATGGCTTGATTGGTTTATGACTTTATCAGCTGGTCAGCAACAGCAGTCAGGAAAAAACCCATCATGTTATCCTATAAAGAAGGATGACACGATGCCGACATCAATGAAAATCTGCTCTTACTTTACTTCTTGAACCCCTTTTTCATGGAATATTTTTTCAAAGGTTTATTTTTACACATACATCATGAAAGATAAGAAACCATTATCGAAAATTCACAGAAGGGAAAAAAGGGGAAGAAAGAAAAATCTGCCTCAGAAAACCCTCATGTTGGACCCTTTCTACTTTTGAGAAAAGTAACCCCTTTTTATCCGCAATAATTGCAATCATGTGTGTCTTAAAAACATGTCTAAACAACTCATGTATCTTGTAAACAACTCAACTCTCTAAACACTGATATCTTTTATGGGGTAGCTTGGCAGAAAGTATTTTTTTATTAGCTGCATCTGACAGCGAAAGCCATGGTCCACAAAGAGTTTCCAAAGCACCAGAGGGCTCTCACTGTTGAAAGTTTCCAGTCAGGAGAAGAAGATAAGATACAGTTCCAAAGCATTCAATTGTTCATATTATAGGTTGGACTAATAAAAATGCTGACATGTCATTTTAACAGGGGTGTGTTAATTCTCCCAATAATAACTTATTTTTATATTGAATGTAGTATGACAGCTTCTGAAAGCTTAAAATATGTATCTGGTCACATTATGGATGTTAAGGTGTCTACACACTATAAATCAAAGTACCGGTAAACAGCAACCAGCCACAGGTTAAATTCCTCCTAGAGCTGCTCAGTTGGACTGAATTCATTTTCTAAGCTACTGAACTTAAAGAGAACCAGCTATGATGCTTTTTCCTCACATTTCAGTACGGAGAGTAGGTAGAGACAATGGAAGTAAAGTTAGGCAGAAAGGAGACACAAGATATTAAAACTAAAGACACAGATAACTCATTCAAGCATTAATACACCTGCTGGCTTTAGATATCTGATTTCATGATATAGACAGACAGTGATGCTCATTAGTCCTGATTGTAAGCCAAACCAAGCCATCACCCAAGCAAAGTAATACACTATGGTAGTGAAAATAAAGCTGTATACACAAATATGCAAGTACCTTCCATCAATGAAGAAAAATTTGCCCTTTCCATTCTTTTCTCCATGAGTGAAGTGTCCTTCAAAACGATCCCCGGAGGAGTAGGTTACAGTGCACAGCCCATGAGGTTGAGCGTCGTCATCTAATGGACCTAAAATGTGAACAAGACATGGTTTTGGCCAGACTGTGCATAGAAAACATGGACAAGGAATAATATAATCTTAAGCACCCCCTGTGTATCAATAAAACATGATAAGGTTTTCAGGAAAAGAAAACGTTCTGAAGAAAGGTTATGGGAGGATATAACGTATATAATGTCCCCAAATTTTCTGATAGAGCTTTTGCGAAGGTTTTTTTTTTTTTTTTTAAAAACCACACACACAGAGAGAGAGAGAACGTCATCAACCTGCGCCCGTTCAAACAATAACAATGCTGAATGTAATGATTACTTTTAGACAAAAATGAATGACTTTGACCATGTTTAGCATTTAATGGCTGGCAAAATCATTGATACGCCACGATAATGTTACAAATTTAGGGAAAATAATGCAAACTGTTGATATAAGTCCCGAAAACGTTCAGGATTGTTAGTCTGGGACGTCGCGTCCCAAAAAAGAATATGGTAAATATCGACTTTACATTTGATCAACTGAACCCAAACACCAGAAAAATGAAAGGCTCAGTCTTAGTTTATGGGATGCCAGGACATTATAATCAACAGCTTTAAAACGCTCGACCTTCCACGACGTCGTCCGTGTTGTCATCTTCGCTGTCCATGCTGCAGGCCGAGACACTACTACGTCAGCCCGTGAACGTCATACACGCACACGCACGCACGCATACGTTGCCTTTTTTGACACAAGGACACGATGCAAATGACTACTAAAATGTAACTGAGCATTACACATCAGCACCCTCTCTGTGTAATCTCAGCTGTCTGCTGAGGCTGAGGTTTAAAACAATGACAAATAGTTATTCAAATAAATCATTTATGTTGCTCCGATAAACTATAAAGAGAATTGACTATTTTTTCTCGAACTATTAGATTTACCATTATTAGAGACGGAAATATAGAAAGAATAGTTTTCTGTGGTGGAACTTTTTATCGGCCCTTGGTGGCCCTGCAGTGAACATGACGAGTTCTGCAAGGCAGACTCCTCATTTGCATCAGTGTTCCTGAACATTACTTCTATTGCAGGTTGTCATGGCAATCATCAAAATTATTTTATTTTAACAGTAAATTTAAGAAAAAAAAAATTGGTCTCTGAAATATGCAATGTTTTGTAATGATTTTAGCCACTATATATTGAATATATTCAGTTAAACATGAGTTATTTACTACCGGTACTTTTGAACTTTCATAGCTGTTGAATTTTTATGCAAACTCTAAAAGATTAGGAAGAACAGCATGAGGAGGAGGTGCAAGGCTGTTGTGACTGTGTGTGGTTCTACAATACCGGTACTGTTTGTTGGCTGGATAAATGGCTCAATTACCAATATGTATTTTTTATTTAGTCTTAAACCAGGCAATCTACCAAATTTCACAAGGCAACAGTCAAGGGCAGAATTAGCTGTTTGGCTTTGGTGAGAATATCTGACAAATTGTTAATGGGTAGATCCTTCTGCTCGACTCACAAATGCATGTTCCGCATGTGTTCATTTAAAAAAGAAGAAAGAAAGAAAAAAAAAAAATTCTAAATTCCTCATTTGTGCTCTTTATGTTGACAATAATCAGGAGTTTATCTCCTCTTTAACCCATGACAGATTAAAAGAGGTTCAAATGCTGACTCATCTGTCCTCAAGACATTTCAGCAGAGACTTCGAGCAGTGTTTTAATGCAACTAGGTTGGAAGTGATCAGCCATCACACATTTGTAATGGACGTTTTTGCCATCAGACCTTTGGGCCAGAGTAGACATTGTCAAGGAATTGAATCTGAAGCTGAAGTCAGAGAAGCAGGTCCTTGGTCAGCACATTGGGAATTCTGTCTGCCTACAATGTCTCCCAGACCACAAACACCACGAGCAAAAGAGAGTGAGGAGAATAAAGCAGGCCCTCCCGCCACTCAATAGCCAAAAAGTAGTTTCCAGAACAGTGGAGGGCTTCAGAGCAGATGTTGATGTTGACACTAGAACCACATTTTCATGCCTGCTGCTTGTTAAGATGCAACCACTGATAGTGGATGGAGCTATGCGGTGGACAACTGTTGACACCTTTTCCTCTGAGCATCAACCAGGTTTGACTCATTGTTGTAGGTGTAAATATGGGTTATTGAGTCACTGTAGGACACGAGAATTAGTCGTGCAATGAACCCCTGGCACACATGAGCCTGCAGTTTCTTCTATAAATAGAGGTTCTATGCTATATTTGGAACTGGAATGTTTAATGTTTACATCAAGCCTCCTTGTTCTTGGGTCATTAACAGAGCTGCTTTGAACAATTTAGCCTCAGAACAGAATAGAAAATAGAATTGTTTCATTAATAGAAACAAATAAAACTTATTTTAATGTGTTCGAGCCAGTTTTGCTGCATCAGGGTGGGTGCGAAGGCCAACTGTGAACCTCTGCTCGGTGTCCTACTGTCAATTTCTGTTGCCATGGTTGCTGCTTCTTCTATGTTGTGACCAACTGAACTTTTATTGTAAGTTTATGAGGCCATCACTATAAACCTAAATAAAGATGCCAGATGTCATCCAACTTTAACCACACCACAGATAAGACAACTGGAAGTGGACTAAGATGGTATAATGACCCAATAAAGCACAAATTGCACTTTGACCCTTCAGACTGCTTATCAGTTCCCAGAATCACGATCAGGATCTCTCTCATTCTTCATTGCAATGAGAAGGGTAGCTGTTTTTATTTGGGTTAATAATTTTACTGGTCATATATGTCAAATCAAATCAAAGTCAGACACCATTTCAATATATACTACTTTGAACTAATTTTAACCAAGTTACAGTTGCAACATGGATGTTGCAATGTTATTTGGAAGAAATCTTGTTAAAATAAAAGGACACAAATTTGTGTCTACTAAGTTTTTCTTTTCCCTATAATCCTGGTAAAGCATGCTGACAGAATCACAAAGGCTTTGTGCATTATCATTGGTGTGTGTGCCACATAGAGTAAAAGCAGGTGACCAACGAATGACCATTTGACAGAATTAAGCCACACGGGTATGGTCTGTTGCTTTACCTTTCACCTGTCTGTAGGACTCTAGACACAACCCACTTCCTGTTTTTCTCTTTGTCTTTAACTCTGAACGCAGTCATTTGGGCATAAATGCAGACAGATCATCCAAATATGTAGCTGTTACATGATTCTTCTCTAGATCAGTGGATCGCACACTGAGGTGTGCCTCCCAGTCAGGTGCCACTGATTTCAAGCAGTGTTCAGAGCTTGGTGAGGTTAGCAAAGTTATATTTGTCTTTTGTGTATTTCCTGTCTAATAGTGGTATAATGGGATAAAACCTGGTCAAGTAACTGAAAATAATATGCTCTCTCTATTTTAAGTGCAGATTATTTTATTGACATGGGAACATTATTGTGCACACAAATGTCTCAGTATTATAGCTCATGGACACTTTATTAGGCACAAACCGCTCGATTCCTTGTTAACACAAATAGCTAACCAGCCAGTGACATGGCTTTTAGAGATGGAAACATGGTCAACAATGGAAATGTAACTCTCTCTGGACATGGTTGTTGGTGCCAGACGGGCTGGTCTGAGTATTTCAGAAACTGCTGATCTACTGGGAGTTTCAGTCTTGACAGAATCTGGTGCAAGGAAGAGAAACTATCCAGTGAGCGCCAGCGTGGAGGAAAATGCCTTGCTGATGTGAGAGGGCAGTGGAGAATGGAGGCACACGTTTAAGAAGATCGGAAGGCAACAGTACCTCAAATAATTCACACAGACTCCCCAAAATTAGACATCCATCCATCCATCCATCCTCTACCGCTTATCCGGGGTCGGGTCGCGGGGGCAGCAGCCTAAGGAGAGAAGCCCAGACTTCCCTCTACCCAGCTACCTCCTCCTCCAAAATTAGACAATAGAAGAAAAATGTAAACATTATGAAAGCATGGATCCTTCCGACCTTGTATCAACACTGCTGTGGTGAAAAGGGAGATTTGCATCACAGATGTATAGCCGGTGCATATCATCTCAATATGGACCAAAATCTCTGAAGAATGTTTCCAGCCCCTTGTTGAAGGCATACAAGAATTAAGGCAGTGTGGAGGCAAAAGAGGCTGGACCCTTTTACATTTTGTCCCTAATACATTGGCAAGTGAGTGTTTTATTGCTTTTAGTCATAAAAACATTATTCTTTTAACAGCTCATTCTAGCCAATGGCACAGTCAATTTCCAAGGGAAAAGATTCCCCTACAAAAGTTAGAAGACAAACACTCAAATTAAATCAAGTTTCATTGTCCAGTATTGTCTGACCCGGAGCTCAGAAAAAGCATTCCTGTAGCGACTGTCCAGCAAGGGGATTCCACCAATGTCATCAAACCTTAATGGATATCTGAGAGACAAGAACAGGACTGTGTGCTAGGGATAGTTCAGCCTAAATGAAAGAAGAGACACGCGCATCGTGCAGAGCAGACCTCACTCAGGATCGCCCAGACATCCGCATCAGACTGGAACACCAGGCGTATTGCACAGATCGGTTGCAGCACGTCTTCAATCGCCCCTTCAGCCAACCCACTGGCAAAGGCACCTGAAGCACAAAATGATACAGTGACCTTTGAAACCCACGGCTCTAACCAGAGGTCACGTCATTTGAGTTTAGGAATGTTAATGCTCCAATAAAATGGTGACCAAATCCACTTTCCAGTTTGGTGCCTGTTTCCAGCTGTTGAAGACTTTCTTTTTGTTTCCCAACAGCTGCTGTACCAGTTCTTCATAGCTTCAGGCCTCATATTCATATCTTTCCCAGCACTTGCGTGTAAAAGTGCGCTGTGTTTGCTAAATGGGTTTGTTTACCGACGATAATAAAGCCGTTATCTGATTCTTTGTATGCAGAAGGCAGGCTAGTCAGGAATTTCTGTCTCACTGATGCCTGAAGGAATAAGAACACAAAGACAGGTTTTTCCTCACTCAGAATGCTCACTGTAAAGCTACCAAAAAAAACCCTCCCAAAACATTCAAATGTTAGCAGCTGCCTAATAGCTTCTAATTTTCCTGTCTGTTGTGTTTTGAATAAAAATAAAATCAGGTTAACAATGCTATTTGCAAGTCAGTTCAATACACAACACACAGTATGGTTCCTTCTCCATATCTACAGAACATTGCTCTGAGATGATCACCAAACTAAAGAGTACAGAGAGGACGCTTACTCACGTTTCTGGGGAGAACTTCCACAGTGGTGTTATGGAACTTGTCGGTACTGGTCTCGATATTCCCACTGCGAAACAGATATCTGGAATATGGAAGACATGAGGAGAGTCAGCAATGATGGAGTTTCCTTCACCTTCTCACTTCATAACCATCTGAAGTGATAATGAGGTTTCCTCAGAGAGTCTGGAGCTGCTGGTCCTTCACACTGAAGGCTCTCGGCCAAGTTTGTTTAAGGCATTTGTTGCCGAGGAAGTTTGAATACCAAATTTCTTAATATTGTTTGGGTTAATTTGCAATGATGCAACACACCCAGAAATGTGAATTGGTTGTAGGAATTTGAAAAGTATGTAGTCATTCTGAGATGGCGTTAATGCCCAGAAGAAGTCCACTCCTTTGTAGGCCCTCTCCAGGCTGTGCTGCTGGTAGTGTGTCAGGCTGCTGCTCAGCTCCGCTGCTGGGTTATTATGGGCCTGATAGAGTTTTGAAGTCTCAAAGGCCTTATCCTGGAGGAGCGACACACATGCACAGCATTAAAATCACCTTCTTCTGAATAACATCTTGGATGTCTGTTTCAAGATTGGCACATTATCTCTTTTTAACTCTGCAAAATTTAACTCTGCAAGCCACATATTTGTGGTGTAGATCCAGACTTGTGATTCCTTTAATCAGTAAAATTCATCAATATTTTTGCTGTATTTTAGTAATAAAACGCCTTTGAATTCTATTGAAAAATTAAAGTAAATCAACGCACTGACTAGTATGAAAGACTCCTATGTTTATTTTATTTTTTAATCAATTATGGCCATAACATTCAAAAACAATATGAGATAGAATATTTATAGTATTCCATTATACTGTTTAAGCAGTTTTTCAGATTGGTTGATGCTCTTCCTCAATGTTACATTTTAACATTTCCTTAAACATCGAATCATTTGTTTCTTATACAGCAGTGCTAAACAACTAGAACACGTCATGTTGACAAGACTCCCTTAAGCTATGGGATGTTTCTCTCTCTGTGTCCTCTTTGAGGTCCTAACATTCCCCCCTCCCGTAGCAGGTGTTACAATTCCTGGAGATGTTTCTCTAACTCCAAACCACGCCAATGAGGTGGGCAAAACAAATGATTAATGTTTCACTAACACAACACATGCTGTTCAAGCTTTAACCACTCACAGAACAGATCTTTCAAACACTTTATCATCCTTTTTCAACCGTGTTTGCTCTCTCTCCATATTCTCTCTCTCTCGTGGTTCCTGCCTTATGCCTTCTACCTTTGGTTGTGTTCTCTTTGCCTCTTTATTGCTCCCTAGTTATTGATAAACCATGCAAACACTGTGACTCTCTCCAGTTACCACAATGCCAGTGTGGTGACACTTTGCCCTCATTCTTATCACCTTGAGTCCTCAAACTCTTGGCTTATTGGTTTTGACCTCTAGACTATTAATTGCTGATTGTCCTGCCCACTGTGCATTTCTCAGCTACATTGGATTGACAGTCTTCTTTCCTGCTGCTGTGGTGAGGCTGCTCTCACCTTCAGAGGCTGTATCTTCCCAAGCAGAGAGGAATGGAGGCCGACATGCTGAAACAGGGAGGGCTTGTACTGGCGTTTTAGCAAGGCCTTCTGGTCATTACAGTGTTTCTAGGTGAGATAACACAAGGCTCCTTTCACATGAACTCCAAGATAATCAAGAATAATACCCGCCAGCACACTGAATATTATATATTCTGATATGTATATTGTATACACCCTCCGTACTATGTACAGGTATACAAAAAGGCTGATTATCCATTTATCTTGGATTATATATATATACAGTATATATACACACACACATTATACATATATATATACACATTATTATATACGTATATGTTCATTCTTTTAAAATATATTTTCTATTCTTATTTTTTTTAAATTCTGCGTGCTTTTTGTGCTGTTATGCTGTAAATTTCACCGTGTGGGACAAATAAAGGGATCTAAATCTGAAACTGAAGCTACAAATACATAAACAAAAAACCTGGTTTCTTTTTTGCCTTTTTTACCCTCTAGCTGTCTAATTTATGTCTCATATTCATGAAAAAACAATTTTTCCAGTTGTACCAAACGTGTTTTGAGCTAATAGAATGTAAAATGTTGTGTAGACCATCCAAGGACTTTACCACCGACTTACTGCATTTTTTTCTGGGTTGCAAGTCTTCACCCAGAGGATGTGATCTAAGAGCCAGTCCACCGGTTTGTCTTTGTGGAACATAAGGAAGAATTCTGAGATCATATGGAGGTCACTGGTCCGGAACATTTTGCCTGCAGGTCACATCACATGTGTCTTATGGACAGTGTTTCTGACAACAAAGAATACACCCTCATTAACTAGCAATCACCTTCATCAGACATCTCATTCAAGGCACAAAGCTCAAATTCTGGACATTCTTGGCAAGATTTCAAGAAATCTAAAGCAAACTCATGATTTGCTGTATAACATCAGAGGCATTAGAAATACTGTAGTGATTGGTAAATAAAATGAAAAAGGCCAACATTTGACAGTTTGACAGTCCCAGAGTTGAGGGGAGGTCAGATTTTGTTGGTACTAAAATATCTGGGGTTTCACCTTTGAGAGACTCTCAAACATCAATGAATTCAATTGCTCTCGCAGACTGAAGTTTCGCTCTAGCTGTCCCTCAACTCTTCAGCATGAAGTTTGAGTGGACAGAATGGAATCGCCATGAAATTAAAAGATCAAATTTGAACAAAAGGACAACCATAGTATAAGTAAAGCATTTAAGCAACAACATTTCCATAGTAGCCACATGTACAGTGTGTTAAATAATAATTAATTCTGCATGACTAGAAGTCTGCTATGATCTGATATGCATTAACATAGGGTCATGGTTTCCTCTCCTCTCCTCTCCTCTCCTCTCCTCTCCTCTCCTCTCCTCTCCTCTCCTCTCCTCTCCTCTCCTCTCCTCTCTTCTCCCCTTTCCTCTCCCCTCCCCTCTCCTCTCCTCTCCTCTCCTCTTCTCTCTCTTCTCTTCTCTTCTCTTCTCTTCTCTTCTCTTCTCTTCTCTTCTCTTCTCTTCTCTTCTCTTCTCTTCTCTTCTCTTCTCTTCTCTTCTCTCCTCTCCTCTCCTCTCCTCTCCTCTCCTCTCCCTCTCCTATCTCTCTACTCAGCCCCCCCATCAGCAGGAGGGTCCCCCCACATTAGCCTGGTCCTGCTCAAGGTTTCTTCCTGTTAAAGGGGAGTTTTTCCTTGCCACTGTTGCTTGTCTGGGGTTAGGCCCTGGGATTCTGGAAAGCGCCTTGAAACAATTTTGATTGTAAAAGACGTTATATAAATAAAGATTGATTGTAACATAGCAAATACAGTATATATGAAGAAAAATGAGAATAAATAAATCAAAAATCCCATTCTATTACATCTTTTCAGAGGGAAAAACAAGGTGAACTCAGAAATCCTTCCTTTTATTACATAATGTTAATCCAACAAATGGTACATTAGAGTGCTACATTGTGTCCAGGTGATGTACATTTGGTAACTGACTGGTGCACCAGAACTCAGCTACGAAATCATGTCTGTACCTAATGAAACAAAAAATAATTCTATGGAAGGTACATACACACCTATGAATCCTAGCTGGGAGAACTCCAGGAACAGCCAATCTTTAGAAGCCTCCTGAGCGGTGAAAGCCTTAATTTCATCGTAGTACCCTGATTTTGCAATAACATCATCTTCTAACTGGAAAGACAAACACTCACTTTTCAAATGTTTTAATTTCCCCCTTAATTCCAATATGGTACGATGGATATTTTAAATGAGGTCCTGTAAAGACCCAAATTGCTGGGGAAAGCATTTTGCTGTGTTTTGGTCAGTATTTGATTGGTTTAATATCCTTTAGTTTTCTCACACATTCCTCTTCAATCAACACTACATCTCATGCTCATTGCTAAAATATATTTGGTGAGGTGACTGTGGACTGTGATGAGCCAACCTGAATATAATAGCTTCCTTTGTCCTGAGCATAATGCATGAGGTAGCTGAAGTCCAGATTCTGCTTTGTTCTCCACCTGAAGACCAACAAAAACTGGGTCAAAAACTGTGAGTGCAATGGTAGAAGTGATGAGAGTAACTGGTTATAGTGGGACAGAGAGGATGAATGGACTCGTATTACCTTGCAGTATTTGTCTATATTTTCTTACTAATTCTTGAAAAAGGTTTTAATTTTTCCAATGATCCAGTGCATTCATGTGTCCAAATGAACGTGTGGAATTTCAAGTAACCAGTAAGAGGTGGGAGATGTACCTGACTCTGTCCTTGGAGTCTCCTAAGCTCTCTTTGATGGTGCTGAAGTCTGGGTAGTAATGAGGGGAGGGAGAGACCACTTCCAGTAGCCCAGACTGCACATCATCTGGAAAACTCCAGAGGAAGAACTGGTTATTTTCATCAGTACACATCATAAACAGCGGAACACAGGGAGACAGGAACGGGAGCGGAAGAGGGTCAAATCAACCATAAAATGAAGACTAATTATGTGTTCCGATGTTCCTTCACCGTTTTTAAGCGGCTTTACATGTGTCTTTACATTACATCCTAAGTATCACTGAAGCTTAACATCTACCTGAAGCCTGGGCCACTTTAAACTGTTGTGAGTGGATGTTTAGTTCTTGATAAAAAAAAAGAAAGGAATGTCTGGAGGCCACCTGTCTTGCTTTTCTCCTTCATTAAGCCTAAATGCTAATTTGCCGCAGAGGAGTTCCTGATCATTCAGAAGCAAAGGTCGCTGTTAAACAAACAGACTTGATGCGCGTCAAACACTTGCATCTTTACAGACTATCTTAATCTTTACATTTTATTTCACACCAGGAACCAATAACATGAACAACATGTGCGGCTGACCTTTTAAACTGGGATGGGAAGGACTCAGTATTGACTTACTGCTTCTTAATGGTCTCTGCTGTGCTGTGCACGTATTCTGAGTCTGTCTGTGTCAATAAAAAAAAAAGTCTGTCAGGCAGGAAGTTTGTGATGCACGGCAAATGGATGTTGGATTTAAAACTAACATTAAGACAACATGACTTAACTCAAATCCTTTTAGAAATTTCAACACACCCAGATCATTCCGGTGTACTCACAAAGGCAGAAAACTAAAATCTGACAACCGTGTTTTACTGGGGCAGAACTTTGAAGAAGCTTTGAGAGACACCTGATCTAAAATGGGCAAAACTCCACAGAACTGTGAAAAGCTTCGTACGGATCGTACGGAGCACTGTGGAAATGTGTCTAGAGGCTAACTGCTAACTCATAGTTCCAGTCAACATTAATTGAGGCTTATGAAGCACCTACGGGGAGGGAGGGGGTGCTCTGTCACAACCACTGTTCTGCATAGCTCAGCCTGGTCACTGCTATGCTATCATATGCTAGCTTCCCCTAGGTCTGGTTCTGCTAGCGTATCCTATTGAAAATGAAAGCCCTATTTTATGTGTGTGTCTGTGTGTGTCTGTGTGTGTGTGTGTGTGTGTGTGTGCGTGTGTGTGTGTGTGTGTGTGGGAGTAACCTCAGCAACGAAGACAATAATAAGCAGATGTTGGCGATGTGCCTGAGTCAGGCTGAACAGTAATGAACTGAGTGTATTCATCAGGTAGCTCTGCTTTTCCCGTTTGACTGTAGGAATGCCCATCACCAGGAACACTGAGGAAGGAGCACATAGAAACACAGGTGTGGACAATGACAATTAGCTGTTCCTTCAGTTTCCCCACATTGATTTTATTAATTCAGTTGAAGGGAAATGCTTGCATCAAGGTATTTATGTAAACCTTACATATCAGCACGTGTATTTGGGCTTGTGTTGATTCGCTCACCTCCATGCCTTCCCTGACCCAGGACTACATTTGGGGAGAGGCTGTCCAAATTCTGTCTGAGGTGGGGCAGGTAGTGGTGAATGTTTGGCCTCTGGAGAACCTGCTGCATCTCTTTTTAAATTCACAGCAAACGTAAATACATAACTACATCAAAGGACAAAATTCAGTCCAACACATTAGATCACATTCATAGATACACACACACGTCAATGAAATGTGAAGAGCCAGTTGCTCCATCTTACCCTTTAAAGCAGAGACGGCAACATTCTGTGGTAAAACCCTGATGTTGTTGACAGGTTGACAAATGCTGTTCAGCTGTTGTAGCACAGCCCGGAGGTCTCTGCTGACCTCTGCTTCCATCTTCTTAGCCAAATGCAGATGTCCATACAGATTTTGCAAGTCTGTCCATCTTGCTGTACCAACAGCTGTTGAATCTATGGCAAACAAGAGACTCTGAATTTGTGTCGCGGTCTAGATCCCACTCATTCATTTTATAAATGATACAGTTAAATACACTGTAAACAGTTGGGTTTGGCTAACCCTAACCCTAACCCTAAAATGATGACAAGTGCACCATTCAGTCAGACAGCAACAACAGGGAAGCACTTGTCTGCAGTACTTTAGATTTACTACCTGATTAAAATATAGAAGTTGCGAGGCAGAAAACATGAATATTGTCAGCCTGAACAGACACTGGTATGTATGGTTAAGTAAGGGTGCTCCCAAATGGCTTCTATATTCACTCGGTGCTTTGTCTTTTGTCCACAGACAGCATCAGTCCTCAAGTCACTGCAATGTCATAAAGCTGTCACATCGTTGAGCACCGTTGGACAACTATAAACATGCACATGGGTAAATAGAAGAAAATGAAGGCCATAATATGGGCTTGTAAGAGTGAACGACTACCACCTATAACTGCTGTTCTGGTTCAAGTTTTATAAAAATGCTTCAATACAATGAATATGTATGCAAATAAAAGTAGAGATCAAACATTTAATCAGATATGCAGCCAACGAGCTGTAGCCCATATACAGAGTAGGATTGAAATAATTCATGCAGGTCAAGCAACATGAAAATCAAGAGTTTTGCGACAGTGGGTCACAACATATTGGACTTGTTGCGACCTCACTCACTCACTCACTCACTCACTCACTCACTCACTCACTCACTCACTCACTCACACACTCACACAGGAAATACAGGAAAACCACTACTAGACAGGAAATGGAATTAAGAAAAAAGAGAGAAAAAATAAACATAAAAAAGAGAAAACAATTGCACCAGAGCATGCAAAGCACCTGTATACCAAGGCCCTCGGGCGAACATCAGGACACCCCCCCCAATCTCTCTCTCTCACACACACACACACACACACACACACACACGGACGCACAGTGACCGGAAGGATTATGTTGCTCTGTCAAGCAAATTTCTTGTCAAGACCTCACTCTTCTACCAACTGTTGGTCCGCAATAAAATGGCTTTGAACATGAACACTGCATGAAGCGGTAAAGCCCGTTTGTAGTGAGCGTTTAAAGAAACAGTGGAAATAACATGTTTCGCACACCCGCATTTTAAGGTGGTCAAGTTCCTCTGTGCTGGAGTTTTCCAGAGATTAGATCTATATGTTACCTTTATCCCTGGGAATTCGTACAATCCAAATCACCATAGGAAAACACGTTAAAGCAATTAGCACCAATCCACATTTAAGATTAGAAATCCTCATTTTATGTCTTCTGGACAATCTGTATATTTTACTGTGTAGCCTTTCCGCCTATATATCCTAAAAGCTAAACGTTGAGACATGCAGGTACGAGCGCAGGTGAAGCGTTCAGGTACGAGCGCAGGTGAAGCGTTCAGGAACAAGCGCAGGTGATGCGTTCAGGAACGGGCGCAGGTGAAGCGTTCAGGTACGAGCGCAGGTGAAGTCCGGTTTCACAGGCTGACGGTGATTGACGTCACTAAACAAACACGCGTCCCCGTTGGTTCTGTGCGCTGTTTAAACTGTCAAAGTTATACAAGGATGTTGGCCCCCTGTTTTTTTGTTTATTTGTTTTTAAACTTGCTTGTTTGTTGCTTTGCATCATCGTTATTATCAGCCCTTAAGTGACAGTTCACGTTTGTTAACAAATAACCCGGATTTTGACGGATTTTAACGAAAATTAAACGGGCCAAAGAAAGATAATAATAATTTTGTCCTCCGAATTGCTGAGGCCCTGAGCATGGGTCTTCCAAAGATCCAAGATCTTCCAAAAAAGAAAAAGAAATCCAAATTTAAAAATAACGTTTTTAAATCTTTTTGTAGTATTTGAAATAATTCGACAAGAAAGCTTCCTCTTCTACGTCCGCTCGTGGCCATCTGGGGTCGCTGCTGTAAATCATCTCCGACATCATCCTCTGCTCTCGCTGCACAAAATTCGGGTTTCCTTTTAAAAACAACACAACACGCTTAACAACTGCTTGATTACAGCGACACCCGGGGGTGTACGCACAACCCACCTTCATTCATTACAAAAGATTCTGACATACTTAAGATTAAGCATAATTGTGCTTGATTTAAATGTTAAAATTATAGTTTAGGATGATTTTGCATTATATCAAAGTTGAGGAGCCGTAGCGTATTGTAGACCATCTCTTACTTGAGGTTCCACATTCGATCTCTGCCTTTTCATTTTAAGGGGTTGAGTCTGCTTTTTATTCACATCCAGCCTGCACATACATACCGTTCAGATACTTCCTTCTTTAGTTCAACCCACTTCCTGTCCAGGTGCCTTTCCAACTAAACGTCCTGCTCTATCAGTAATATTAAACATTACATCCCCATTCAATGAAAAATAGCAAATCATCAACCGGATATGCAAGGTTCAGACCTGTCTTAAAGACATAAAGTCTTGGATGTCCTCAAATTTCCTCCTCCTTAACTCAGGAAAAACTGAGGTCATGGTGTTTGGTCCTGAACCTCTCAGGGATAGATTAGATCACATGATCACTCTAGATGGTATCTCATTAACATCTAGTCTCTCTGTGAGAAATCTAGGGGTAAATTTTGATCAAAATCTCTCCTTCAACTCACACATTAAATTAGTCTCTAGAAGTGCCTTTTTTCACCTTAGGAACATCACAAAGATCAGGAAGCTACTGATGCAGCATGATGCTGAAAAGTTAGTCCATGCATTTGTTACTTCCAGGCTGGACTACTGTAACTCTTTATTATCAGGGTGTCCAAACAACTCTTTCAGAAGCCTCCACTTGATCCAAAATGCTGCAGCCAGAGTTCTGACAGGTATTGACAAAAGAGATCACATAACTCCTGTAATGATGTCTCTTCATTGGCTGCCCGTTAAATTTAGAATAATTTTTAAAACCCTTCTTTTGACCTACAAGGTCCTCAGAGGCCTAGCTCCATCCTACCTGGAGGAACTAGTGACACCTTACCAGCCCAATAGACCGCTCCGCTCTCAGAATGCTGGTCTACTTGTGGTTCCCAGAGTTTCTAGGAGTAGAATGGGGGGCCGAGCATTTAGCTACCAGGCCCCCCTGCTATGGAACCAGCTCCCTGTCCAGGTACGGGAGGCTGACTCCATCGCTACTTTTAAGATCAGACTTAAAACCTACCTCTTTGAAAAAGCTTATTGTTACTAATTCTGTAGTTCCAGTTACTATCATAGACAGACAAATGATCATACTTAGGGGGTCGTCTAATCATTCGGTTAACATCTTATTTATGCAGCCATAGGCCAAGGCTGCCGGGGTCCGGAAACATGATCACCTGATAGGCCTCTGTCACCCCACTGGGTCATGGCTTCCTCTCCTCTCCTCTCCTCTCCTCTCCTCTCCTCTCCTCTCCTCTCCTCTCCTCTCCTCTCCTCTCCTCTCCTCTCCTCTCCTCTCCTCTCCTTGAATTCCCAGAGAATGGGAACCTGCATTTGAAGGACTAGTGCATCGGCAACCTTTCCTATGCGTGACTGTGAATGTGTTTGTCTCTGTGTGTAAGCTCAGTAGTCAGCTGGTGACGTTTACAAGTTGTATGTCTTGTCCGGAGGTCAGTTTGGTGTTTGGTGAACCCAGAAGTTGCTCATCACCTGTCTGGTAGTATCTGTCTGGTGAGGCATGGTGGTCACAGCAAAGGACAAAAGTGCTTAAATTACAGCCTGAATAATGTCAGAATAATTTTGGGATATTGAATGTAGATTGATATAATAGGTCTAATCTATTCATATTTTGTAATTAATTTATGATTGACATTATGAACAAAAACTATTTCAACGTTTGGCACTCCCTTACTCCCTACGTTAAAGAGCCAATCGTGGCATCTAAAGTGAGCACTTGAGTGTTTCTTATGTCCAGCTCCTTCGTAGGTCGCTGTAACACCAGTTTTGATGCTGTTGCCCGTATCTGATGGGAAACCTTCTTCTTCAAAGGTTTGAATACCAACCAAATAATTTGTCACTGAAGATTGAAGATGAATTATATTTAAGCAATATCCACATCTTTACGTCTGTGTCACTGCTGCTTTCAGGACTGGCGATGTGGCTGTGGAGGGGTCTACCAACCTGACCTACCACGGTTTGATGCTGTGCTAGAAAGACAGTCAGATCATGCTATCATCTTTATTATTGGTACTTATTTATGAGTACATTTAGGCACATAATGTTAGCACACACTGAACTATCTTATGGAGAGTACAAACACATTCATGACTTCATAGATGTTTGTGCTCATTGCAATGTTCACAAACAAGGATTTTTCTTTGAGTTGTATGGTGTTTTGTGAGATTCTTGAACTCCTTTATAGAACAAAGGCTGAGTATAACATGCATGGAACTACAGTTGTATAAAATTATGATTATGTAAAGTACTCAGATCGCAATTATGGTGATCCAATAAAACTGTATATGTGTTTACAGAAGTTAAAATAATTTTGGTTAACCTTTTGTGATGTTGTAAATCCAACTAGTAATTAATTATCCAAGGTAAGTTTTCTGTGTCAACTGGACTGTTTTTCTTCTCTTGAAGATGTTTCACCTTCTATCCAGAAGGCTTCTACAGTTTTGAACTCGCTGGGGACAGAGCTTGAAAATATAGCCCTTGAGGACCATTAGCATGCGAATGATCTGGGTGGTCTCTATATGCATAACATTGTTTTAAATCAGTGTTAAAAAGAAGATCTAGTTTTAGAAAAAAAAATTGGCAGCTTCAATTCCTCCACGGTATAATATCAGTACGTCACATCTCACTTCCTTTTCAGGTTCTGTTTTCAAAGAGGACATCTAATGGAAGTTCCTGTTTCCAGGCTCCCCACTCCAGGATGGATAGCCTTGGCCCTCTGTTGCAGACAGGCTGGACTGCACTGGCTCCTCCTCTTCATCCTTGAGCAAAGTCGACAACCTCTCATTGCCTTTTGCTGCAGGAAGACGGGAGTTCAGGGAGCAATGGTGGGAGAGGAAAGAGAACGATGATGCACTGGAAAGGAGGAAGGATTATGGGAATGACAGGCGCAGACTAAAGCATAAAGCACATCTAGACACAATGCACCTGCCCAAATGCAGCTTTTAGTCACACAGCATCTGTCGTTACTACTACCCCCAGGTACCTATAAATCAGAAGGACAAACTAAATACAGCAAAACACAAATTTTGTAAAATTCATTTCAAGGTGCCTCACATCACCTCACTTATCTAACTCCTTTTGTGGAAATCTACATTATTAGTGGAGTAAAACCAGGCCTATATGCGCAAAGGTGCCTGAAACCTTGAAACCTATCATTTTTCAAGGATTTTGAAAAGTGGTACATCTACACTTCTGTATGTGGTCATTAACAGATACACACACATACTGTATACTGTATGTATACACATGTACACATATGCATCCTCTGTCCATGTAAAGCTCATGTTGTATATCAACTGAGTATAAACTGCACTCTACAAAAAACATTTCATTTGATATTGCTATGGATTGGTATAATGGCAATTTATAATTTTATATATATATATAAAATTATATAAATTATTTTATACACACACACACACACACACACATATACAGTATATATATATATATATATATATATGGGCATATAAAAATGGGGCATATAAAAATAAGAAAAACTAGCTGCATCGATATGATGCATTATGATGCATTAACATTTAACATGGGCTTTTGACTTTTCACATCTGACACAAACAGATGTTTTATAGACGTTTCTAAGAGCTGTGATGAGTCAAGGACACTCACTGGAGTGAACAAAGCAGGCTGCTAAAACCAAATGTCAAAGCAACTGATGGTTTAAGTTTACAAGCAAGAAATGAAAGTTGCTTTCCACATTTGGTTAACTGAGCACATATTAAGACTTAATAGATTTACTTCTCTTGGTCTTGCTTAAATACAGTGTTTTAATTTTGCCCGTTTTATGACTCAAATGACTCAACTGCTTGCTAAAGAGCACTTTAGGAGCTCTTGATGTAGAAGAGCTGAGATTATTCCTCCCTGCTCCCCACCCACATTTTCAAATGGCCCAGGGATGGAAAGATATAGCAGGTGGGTTTGGCTCTTTAAGAGCAGTAGGGGGTGAAAAGCCCCCTTCTCTTCCTTCTGCTAAGATCCTGCACACATTGATTCTGACGGTAGATGGGAAGGATTACTTCTATTTCAATAAGCAAATTTACTCAGACAGTGAGGATGGGAGCATCTCTACTAGCTGTGAGAATCAGGGCTGAAATGATTCACTGACGGATTCCGAGATTAACCAAGACATCTGTTTTATTTTGGAAAATCTTCAAGAAAATTCCACGAGTAGAAAATTATTTGTTTTTACCTGGAGAAACAGTTTATGGGATTTTTTAAGGATTTTTCACCCAAGAATCAAGCACCGGAAGGAAGACATATCCTTGAAATCCACTTTAAGACTGTAAATTAGTCAGAAGTCACTGAATTTGAATTTTAATTCCAACCATTATTCATGGGTCTTTGCACAAGCAAGTCCACCATCAGCCTACATCCCAGCACTCACCCCCTGAGCATGGAACAAGCCAGCCGAGCTGCTGGCGACGAGCTCAGCATTGATGGGACCCCCATTTTGGATGAGGGTATTCTGATGGTGCAGCCTGTCAAACTCAAAACAGAGGGCACAGGAGCCAGGGAAAATGGAGGAAGAGGGCCAAGATCTGGCGCTGAAGTAAGCCAGACTGCTAAAGTATACCTGGAGGTTGGGGGCAAAGAACAGAGGGATGGAGAGGCACTGACATCACTGGAGATTTATGAGGAAGAGGAGGATGAAGATGGTAATATGGTGGAAGAGCTAATCAACATTGCTGACAGCAAAGGCAGTCTGAGGAGTGAGTTCCTGGAATGAGAGGAGCAACACATGGGATGTAAGAGAAGATGGAAAACGACAGAAAAGAGCTACATTTGAAATGTTTTCTGACTGTTGTTTTTGGAATAAGGGAATCATTTCAAATAAAAAAGTTGGTTTTTCCTACCGCTGTATCCCTTCATGGGGTCACGGGCTTCAATCTTTGTCATTTTTTATTTTGAGGCAGGAAAGTGTGCAATGCAACAACTAATGTCTGTGATATTCATTTAAATTGAGGTTCACTGATGAAAAGCCACAATTTGTCACATTTCTATCGACTCAGATCCAGAGCTGACTGGTTACACCCAGGTGTAGTTTCATAAACTACCTGATATTAAGCTAACTGACAAAATCTTGAATTTAACAACATATTTCAGCACAAAAGCAAGTTACCTAAAACAACTTTAATAAATGCAGTGCAGATTATGGCCACAGTATTAATACTGTAAAAAATATATTTACAACAGAGCCAAACAAGTGAAGGGGAAGGGTTGATGATACTATTATGAAACCAGTAAGTCTAAAATGAGAAAAGCCCAGAATTTGTGGCTCGTCTGGCCTGTCTCTGCCCTCGTTATCAGCCTCTCTTTAATGCTGAATGTTCAGATGTGCAGTTAATCCACTTATTAATGACAGCTGTTAATGTGTCTGGGCTTGTTAGGACCGAGAGACTACATGTAATTGAATATGTGTGAATTTTAGGGAGCTTACGTTAAACGATGTGTTTAAAATGTAGACAGAACCAAGCAGCACCAGCTTGTTAGCTTAACAGGCCTGAGAGAGGCAGAACAAGGCCGAACACAACTGTTTAAACACCAATTTGGACCACTTAACAATGACGGTCCATTTAACTCCGAAGAAAAGCCCATCACCAGTGGGAGAAGAGGTACAGCCTTCCACCCTGGACCAGAGAGACAGGGGACAAATTCACAAATTCACCGTCTTCAGCATTCAAACGAGTGGACTTTTGGACAGTAGTTTTTCTGACACCACTGGCAGAAAATAGAAAGAAGATATCAAGAAGATAATTGCCAATCAAATTTGTAACCCAAAGGAAGAGAATTATAGCTTGAATTGGAGTCTGAATAGAGGATATAGTCTTTAAATACTAAAAAAAAAGCAAAAAACAAGCAACCTTGGTATTACCCTTTTTTATTTGTGGACTCAAAAATATGTGCTAAAAGCAAAATAATAGGGGAAAACTCCATTAACCTAATAACACTTAATGTATATGATTATGTCAAGATATAATTTGGTTGTGCAATAAAAGGAACGATGTCTAACGTGGACATGGACATGGCTCCATCTGTTGGTAAAACAAAGCTAAAGGCATTTCTACTAAATGTTGAAGAAACATTAATTAAACAGCTCCAGCTGTTTAGTGGTAGACTAAGCACTGGCAATAAGGAAGCACCACTGCCTTCATTTCTGGGTAATTATTCATATTTTAGCATTTAACATTTATTTTCATTTTCCAGCTTGAATAGCATTGTTTCTACATTATAGAATGTAACCGTCTGTTTAGAGATGAGGCATTGAGTCATAGGCTTTCTTGTTATCAATCCAGGCAGTGCACAGGTTGGTGTGCCACGTCCTACAGTCCTGGGCGATTACCCTGTCGACCAGTAGCTGGTGCTTGGCACCTCTGGTGTTGTTCCCTATGCCTTTCTGTGCTCTGCTCATGTATTGATCCATGTGCCTGCTGATCTTAGCCGCTATGATACCTGATAGGAGCTTCCATGTGGTGCTTAGACAGGTTAAGGGGCTGGTAGTTGGATGGCCATGGGTTAGCCACTCTGGGTGGTTCCCTGATGTTAGCAGCTGGGTCATCTGTGCTGCCAGGCGTTCATGGAGTGCAGTCAGCTTTTTAAGTAGGCGTGGATCTTATCAAGCCCTGGTGCTGTCCAGCTCTTCATTTTGGACGCTCTTGTTTGGATGTCTGCTAATGTGATGACTATTGGGTCTTGTTCTGAAAGTTGGCTGTGCTCTGTCTGTAGGTCTTGCAGCCATTGGGCATTAGTCTTGTGCATTGCCTTTTTCTCTCAGATACCCTTCCAGTATTGTTCAGTCTCAGCCCTGAGTGGGTCTGTTGTCATCTTGTTGCCCTGCCATTGAGAGTGGACCTTTGCTGCATTAGTGGAGAACACCCTGTGTATTCTCCTTGCCTCTACTTCTCTTGTGTACCTCTTTAGTCGGGTAGCCAGGGCTGTGAGCCTTTGCTTAGCAGTCTCCAGTGACTCAGGCATGGACAGTTTGTTTTACTTCTTGGGCTGCTCTGTCCTTGGATCACGCCTCTACTCAGCTCTGTTAGAATCAAATCAAAATCAAATTAATCTTTATTTATATAGCGTCTTTTACAATCAAAATTGTTTCAAGGCTCTTTCCAGAATCCCAGGGCCTAACCCGAGACAAGCAACAGTGGCAAGGAAAAACTCCCCTTTAACAGGAAAAAACCTTGAGCAGGACCAGTCTCATGTAGGGGGACCCTCCTGCTGATGGCCGGCTGGGTAGAGAGAGAGGAGAGGGGGAAAGACAGGTAGATGATAGAATGGAGAGGAGAGGAGAGGAGAGGAGAGGAGAGGAGAGGAGAGGAGAGGAGAGGAGCGGAGCGGAGAGGAGCGGAGAGGAGAGGAGAGGAGAGGAGAGGAGAGGAGAGGAGAGGAGAGGAGAGGAGAGGAGAGGAGAGGAGAGGAGAGGAGAGGAGAGGAAACCATGACCCAGTGGGGTGACAGAGGCCTGTCAGGTGATCATGTTTATGGACCCCGGCAGCCTTGGCCTATAACAGCATAGCTAAGATGTTAACCTAACGATTAGACGACCCCCTAAGTATGATAATTTGTCTGTCTATGATAGTAGCTGGAACTGCAGAATTAGTAACAATAAGCAAAGAGGTCTGATCTTAAAAGTAGAGATGGAGTCAGCCTCCAGTACCTGGACAGGGAGCTGGTTCCATAGCAGGGGGGCCTGGTAGCAAAATGCGTGGCCCCCCATTCTTCTCCTAGAGACTCTGGGAACCATAAGTAGACCAGCATTCTGAGAGCTGAGCGGTCTACTGGGCTGGTAAGGTGTCACTAGCTCCTCCAGGTAGGATGGAGCTAGGCCTCTGAGGACCTTGTAGGTCAAAAGAAGGGTTTTAAAAACTATTCTAAATTTAATGGGCAGCCAATGAAGAGACGCCATTACAGGAGTTATGTGATCTCTTTTGTCAATACCTGTCAGAACTCTGGCTGCAGCATTTTGGATCAAGTGGAGGCTTCTGGAAGAGTTGTTTGGACACCCTGATAACAAAGAATAACAATAGTCCAGCCTGGAAGTAACAAATGCATGGACTAACTTTTCAGCATCATGCTGCGTCAGTAGTTTCCTGATCCTTGTGATGTTCCTCAGATGAAAAAAAAGGCACTTCTAGAGACTGTTTTAATGTGTGAGTTGAAGGAGATATTTTGGTCAAAAGTAACTCCTAGATTCCTCACAGAGAGATTAGATGTTAATGAGATACCATCTAGAGTGATCATGTGATCTAATCTATCCCTAAGAGGTTCAGGACGAAACACCATGACCTCAGTTAAGGAGGAGGAAATTTGAAGACATCCAGGACTTTATGTCTTTAAGACAGGTCTGAAGCTTCACTAACTTCTCTGTCTCCTCTGGTTTCATGGATAAATAAAGCTGAGTGTCATTAGCATAACAATGAAAATTTATCCCATGCTGCCGAGTAATGTTCCCTAAGGGAAGCATGTACAAGGTGAAAAGGATTGGTCCAAGTACAGAACCTTTCGGAACTCCATGGCTAACCCTACTGTATGAGGAGGGAACACCATGGACATGAGCAAACTGGTATCTATCAGATAAATACGATCGAAACCAGTCGAGTGCTGTCCCTTTAATCCCAATCACATGTTCCAGTCTCTGTAACAGGATGCTGTGATCAACTGTATCAAAGGCAGCACTGAGGTCCAGCAGAACCAGCATAGATTCAGATTCAGATTCAGATTCAGGTCCTTTATTGTCCCACATGGGGAAATTTACAGTGCAACAACACCAAGAGCACGCAGAGAAAAATAAGATAAAATAGAATAGAAAAGAATTTGGAATATACAAAGAGGATGTATATTTACAATAATCCAGATAAATGGATACTCAGCCCCTGTATACCTGTACATAGTACAAAGGGTGAATACAATATACATATCAGAATATATAATATTCAGATTGTGTTAGCGGGCATTATGTTTATTGTGCAGTCTGACATCAGCCGGCAGGAAAGATCTGCGATACCTCTCCTTCACACAGCGAGGGTGGAGCAGCCGCTCACTGAAGGAGCTGCCCAGTGCTGTCAGGGTGTCCTGTAGGGGGTGGGACGTGTTGTTGAACATGGATGACAGCTTAGCCATCATCCTCCCGTTTCCCACCACCTCCACCGAGTCCAGGGGACATCCCAGGACAGAGCTGGCCCTCCTCACCAGTCTGTCCATCCTCTTCCTGTCCCTGTCCGTGATGATACTAGACCAGCAGACTATCCCATAGAAGATGGCTGATCCCACCACAGAGTCATAGAAAGTCCTCAGGAGTGGTCCCTGCACTCCAAAAGACCTCAGCCTCCTGAGCAGGAACAGTCTGCTATTGCCCTTCTAGACAAGGGCGTCTGTGTTGTGTGTCCAGTCCAGGTTATTGTTTAAGTGAACACCCAGGTACTTGTACGACTCCACGATGTCAACATCCGTTCCCAGGATGTTCACTGGTGCTGGCGGGGGGTTGTTACGCCTGCGGAAATCCACCACCAGCTCCTTGGTTTTGCCAGCGTTGATCTGGAGGTTGTTCCGCAGGCTCCAGTCCACAAAGTCCTGAATAAGTTCTCTGTACTCCATATCGTCCCCATCAGTGATGAGGCCGACAGCAGCAGAGTTGTCAGAGAACTTCTGGAGGTGACATGAAGATGTACTGTGTGAAAAGTCCGCGGTGTAGAGGGTGAACAGGAAAGGAGCCAGAACTGTTCCCTGCGGGGCACCAGTGCTGCAGAGAAGCCGATCTGACTCGGAGCCCTTTACCCTCACATACTGTGGTCTTTGTGTGAGGTAGTCCAAAGTCCTTGTTGTGAGGTGGTGATCCACCCCAGCTACCTGCAGCCTGTCCTCCAGCAGCCTGGGCTGGATGGTGTTGAATGCAGTGGAGAAATCAAAAAACATGATCCTCACAGTCCTTCCAGCCTTCTCCAGGTGAGTGAGGGAGGTGTGAAGGAGGTAGATGACGGCATCGTCTACCCCGATGCTCGGCTGGTAGGCGAACTGCAACGGGTCCATGAAGGAGCTCACCAGTAGGCGCAGGTGATCGAGGATGAGTCTCTCCAGCGCCTTTATCAGATGAGACGTCAGAGCTACCGGCCTGTAGCTGTCTTCGGCACTGGGACGATGCAGGACGTCTTCCACAGCTGTGGCACTCTCCCCAGCTTCAGGCTCAGGTTGAATAGAGACCAGTCCATGATCTGAAGCTATGAGAAGATCATTAGTAACTTTAAGAAGTGCCGTTTCTGTGCTGTGGTGAGCTCTAAAGCCTGACTGAAACATCTCAAACAGGCTGACTTCTCTCCATGTTGCCATGATTTTTGCCTCTAGCCTTCTCCTCCATGGGGCCATTTGCTCCTTCTGGCTGTTCATGCTCCTTATCTTATTGACAAGCATCTGTAGGATTACTGTTACCGCTGCATACATTAGCTGATTGGTCTCAGTAATGGTAGTGGTAGGGATAGTTCACAGTACCGTGTTCATGTCCTCCAGTAGAGATGAGTTGAGTTCCCCCAGGACTTCATGATTCTCTCTCAGGTCAGCTGCCCCTGTGTCGAGTCCGTCTATCATTGGGGCTTTGTACCCAAACTCGATATCAGGGGGTGACCTGGCCTCCTGGCTTTCCCTTGCCACGTGATTTTGTTGTTTCCTACCTGGCTGGCCTTAAAGTGATACTACACATTATACTAGGCACAGCTGATAAATAACCTAGTAACCCCTACCCACTTGACTGCATAATATTTCATAATATATGTTTTAGTGAAACTGTGTTGAAAATGACGGATCAAATGTAATACAGTTGCTAGTAACTTTCTTTTGCTTTCTGATTTTAATTAGAAACTGACCAATCCAAGGAAAATATGCACAATCATGTTTTGTTTGCATGCAAGGCTTTAGATGGCAAAAAACACAGTGTTGAAGAAGCTCTCAAGAGGATTGTGGATGGAAATTTAAGTGACATGGAGCAGCTAGGGGAAGATGAGGAGGAGGAGGGGGAGGAGGAGGAAGGAATCCTTCTGCAAGGATTGGGGAAAACCCAGATACCACTGATGACGTGGAAGTCCCAGAAGAGGGATATAGGCCCAGTTGGCATGAGCAGGGTGAAGAACTGCCAACTGCTGGATGAGCTTCTGTGGATTTCAGCGTAAACCAGGAAGAAAACATCATTGTAAAAATTATGTGAAGCAAGCTGTGAACCAAGTCTCTTTTTTTGCTGGCATGGAACCACTGGGTTAGTTGGAGCCAAAACCTTCATAATGGTTCCAGACAACCATAGTTGACACATACAATAGGTTTCACGTGAGGGTTTGACCTTCTTGATATGCTATCTGCACTGTACAAGTTCAGCTTCAGATCCCGAAGACGTTACATCTACGTTTGGTGCACAGCATTACAGTGGCAGTAATCATTGCATGGATCTGCTACAGAAGAGACCTGGAGAAACTGCAGGAACCCCTGCCCCTGTGTAAGTTTCAGTCTTCTGTCTGCACTGCCCTCACCAGCGAAAGGTCGAAAAGTGTGGGAGACCACTGTCCCCTCCAGTAGCAGCAACATCCCCTCCCAGGAATAGGAAACCCACAGAAGGGCCCCCTGACGTGAGAAATTGATCATGTCCCAACATGGGAAACCCGGCAAAGATGCCAGCACAGCTTAGGCAAATGTGCCCATGTGCACTGAGAAATGAGTGCATCTTCATCTGAACGAGGACAGAAACTGTTTTAGAGGCTCCCACCATGCAGTATTGAAAGGTTGTGAACTACTAAATGAGTAAAACTAAGTCAAACATTATGTCCTCCAGATTTCCACCCTGCCAGCTCCGTCAGTGGATTTTCTCATTGCTGAATTTTAGTTGTACTTGTTATATTTGGAATGACTAATTTGTTGGATTCTTCAATGGATAACAGAACAGTTGCACTAAATCCGTTTTCAACTTGTCACGCCAGCAGGGTTTGCTGTAAATGGGAACAGTATTTGATATTAAAAGTAAACTGCAGCGAGTAAAAGTAACTGTTGCTCTTCTAATTATATCTATAAATTACTTGTGTAGCAAAATTGGTAGTCTTTCCTGCTTAGTCCTCACTTCAAATTGAACATTGACTGTTGTATGTAAAACCAATAGAAATATTTCCTAATATTGATTTATTCTGCTATAAATATGCTTTCATCATTATACTGTCCTTATACTATCCGTGTTTAAAATAAATCTATAGTAATAATCATATGTACTGTCAACTTGTGCACTTGTGGTCCAAACCATCCATGATGAAGGTGGGATGGAGGAAGATGAGGGAGTCTACATGATGAATTTCTAACTTAATTCTACATCTTGTTAACTTTATTCCATCCTGGCTATAAACTACTGTATATCGCTGTGTCATCACCAAGAATGAAATAGGACACGTAACAATATAAAAGTTTAATTCTCTTATTTTATTCAGAGTACATTTTTTAAAGAAAAAAATACATCTGAATTGCTGCAAGCTTTTTGTATATCATGTTCACAAATTCAAAGGATTCAAAAATGTCATAATTTGTCACCGCTTCAAATTCAGTTATACCACGTACCTTTTAGTTAGAATCGTTGATATATTTATTTTATACAACCCTAAAATCTATATTTTAACATCAGCAAATGTTTGGGGTTAATTTTTAGCCAACTTCATATTGTTCCTTGTGATTGAAAATGATCCAAATGTTTTATTTAAATAAACCCAGATTAAGCACTAAAATTCTGTCAATAACATTCCATTACTGAAGCTGCTAAGAGTTTTGACATATAACATGCATTCAAATTAGACCAAACCTTTGGCAATTTTTAGTCATTAAATAATTTTAAAGCTAACATGTTTTGTAAAGATATTTGGTTTCATTCAGGAAGACATTTGCAGGTATTTGTAATATTTTCTCAATGATATTCTTTTTTAAGATAACTTAAGATATATTTCCAAGGTCAAAACATTTGCCAGAGAAAAAAAAAGAACAAGAAGAGAGAGAGAGACATAGAGAGAGAGAGAAGAGAGATCGGAGAGAAAAAAGAGAGATTAGGGAGAAAGAGCTAGAGAAAGAAGAGAGAGAGAAAGGGAGAGAAGAAAAACAGAAGAGACCACAGCTGTCCTGCTTGCTTTCCCATGAAGTCCAGAAGGAGACAGCGACCTCTGACCTGAAAACTCTTCATGTGTATTTGGTGGGCTGATTCAGATTTCTCAGGACTCACAGGACCAAATATATTATATATGTATAAGGGAAAATTCAAACACTGAGTATGAAAATATTACTCTAGCCCTGTATCTGATCTTCTCATGATCTCGTCAGTCTCATCTTCTCCTGCTTTATCAGGAACCTGGTCGCAGGGCCAGCAGCCTAAGAAGTTGCCCAAGACCTCCCTCTCCCCAGACACTTCCTCCAGCTCTTGGGGGAGTATTCCAAGGCGCTCCCAGGCCAGCCGAGAGACATACTCTCTCCAGCATGTCCTGGGTCTGCCCTGCAGCCTCCTCCCAGTGGGATATGCCTGGAACACCTCCCTAGGGAGGCATCCAGAGGGCATCCGAAACTAAATGTCACGTGCTGGTAGCAGAACTGTGTTCATATAAAAGAGTGAAATTATGTCTATTTTCCTCTTTGTATTAAGAACTGCAACCTATTTCACAGTGTGTGTCTGAATGGATCAATGCTTTCCGGTAGTGAGAGGGTAGGGTATTGATATATGTCTAATCAGAATATGGGCTAAGTTATGACATACATAAAAAAAAATCACCATGAATCATAAATCCACCTCTGGAATGGCGTTACACCAGTAACAAGAGGATGATGTAACCTATCAAGTAACAGATGGGCCAGTCCGTCGCCAGCTATTATTGGCCAAAATTTAATTATTTCATTTTTTTCTATTCTGGTAATCAAAACAAAATAATTCAGTGCTAAATTCTGCAATTTACACATACTCAGACCTGTAGTGAAAACATTAAGTAAGCTGACAAAAACCTGTAACTACCGGTAATATAAATGCTTATATAACCCTTGTATTGAATTGTATTGTATTAAATCTACCATGTACCATTGAAAATACTAAAAGGATTAAGCATGAACGTACATATAGGTATATTGTTTTGAGTTTCATTTTTTTTAGCTGGAATGTTTTGATCATCTCTGTCCCGCTGTAAATATTAGCATGCTATAAATATAAATGTTCCACATGAAAATCAATGACAAGCACACCAATGCTAGCATTCCTAGTCATCTTTCTTGCTTTACCATTTGTCGATAACTGATCCCCAACACAACAGGTTGAGACTGTTTGTTGATTTGGAAATAATTAGAAACCAATCTTGCCTGTAACAATACACTTTTAAAGAAAACCTTCCAAGTATGGTTGAGAAATTAATTGTTACACAGTGTCTATAAGGTGGTGGTGAAGGTGCAGCACATGCAGCATCTATTGTCCTGGTACAGTGGATGTTATTTATAAGCCAGTAAGCCAGTCCATTAGCATGTTCACTGTCAATGAAGACATGTTCATTGTTATTTCTTATTGTAGCCTCAGTGCAGCCATGTGTCTCAGGTCTCAAGTTTTTTGGTATTTTTGTATCAGAAGTTTGCCTGCAATTTGCACAACTTCTTCACAGTTTCTTCTGCTCCCACTTCATCAATTCACTGTCATTTCCGTTATTGCTGGTTACAAAATTCAAAGACTGTGGTGATACCATTAATGGCAACATTGGCATTACTGGTGCTGCACAATGGAAGTATCTCGTTAGCGTGCCCTTGCTGGAATACCAACAGATAAAAGAACAATAACATTCAAATAAAATGTTGTATTTAAATAGGTAGGTAATTTTTTCATCAACATTCAACAGGTTTGGAAGAAAAAATAGACCCCTGGGATGGTATTTGTCCCAATATTTGGTTTGGTGGACCTATAGGCTTCCAAGTAAATAGATTTTTGTGACGACCATTTTGTGGTCAAATCATGCACAGCACAATCTTCAGTGATCTAGTTCTACCAATCATCATTTTTGCAGTAATGTACTTGCCTGCATCATGCTTTGCTTGCATCACAATGTTTGGAGATGAATTGCCTTTCCACTGAATCACTCCTTATGGCTCACTGTTGACCTGTTTCGTGTTTCAGAAGTCTCTCCATATACTATAGGCTATTACTTGTGCTACATTTGTAACTGGTCATAATTCTTTTGAGTAATCCCCAGGTTCTGGGGGATCAGAACTCTAGTGTTTTGTTAAAGTGGAAGATTGCTCGTCCACCATAGCAACAACAGAAAACTCTTTTGCTGTCCGTGCTCGATTTGACAATTGTTATTTTAGGCACTTTACTCTGGACAGCTAAGGATGGGGACAGAGGTCTGTCGCTATTAAGATGATAAGGAGGTGAGGACAGGACATCAGGTTTCAACTCTCCATCAACTGAAGAACATTGAAACGTTTGCAGAATTCCAGTACTACAATTTATTTCTTCTCTTGCACTTTAGGGAGTCCAACTCCTCCCTCTTGCATCTTGCTTGATGAAAAGCTTGGGCTCTGCACAAGGGCTGCAGAGAGGTTTGTTGCTGTTTCTGGTGGAGCCTTTGCTGAACTTATGTCAGAGTTTGTTTCTGTGGTAGGAGTGTTTGATGAACCTAATCTTACCAATGCTAGGCTATTACTTGATTCGATATCTGTGCTGGAGCTGAGGTCAGGGGGTGTTTGATTGACTAGAAAGACTCTGTTAGGATAGCAGTTGGATTGGTTAGTACAATGGGCAGCAGTATAACCTGAAATTGTTCCCTGGACAGGTGCAAAAGGTGTAGAAGTCTGCAGAGGGCCAAGATCACCAGCATCATTGGTCGGTAAAACCAAATCCACAACATCTCTGTGTTTCTCAGTCATTAAATCCTTGGCGGAAGAAAGCGGTGATTGAATGGGGAGACAGCTGGGGACAGAAGCTGCAGTGCTCTGTAGAGGACTTTTGCTACCAGGTCTCATACATGGGACAGGACTGGATGACTGAATAGAACCACCCTCAGTTGCAGGGACAAAACCCTGGAACTGGTTCTTACATGCAGGAAAAGGGTCCACTATTTCTGAAGTGTTAGCTTTGTGGTCAGGTGACAGAGGTGCTTTTGGTTTAGTACTGTACTCCAGTTCCTCTAGCACTGCTGGTTGGTTCTTACCGGTAAACATTATTCCTCCAGTCTCTTTACCTGCTCCCTCTGCAACCTTACTACCAGCAGGGTCACTGCCCCGCCTCAACCCAAAAAGAGTTATACTCTTTCTGCGTTTCCCAGTGTTCGGTACAATCCTATTTGAGGTGTCCAGTGGTGGTTGGATGTCCTTAAACATACTTCTCAGGTTGTATCCACTCTCCTTCCTGTCCTCACTGTCCTCGGATTGGTCCAGCTGGTCACCTGAACTGACTGAAGGATTTGGACCACCTTGAAGCTTCTTATCATGATGTGTCACTCGGAACCTGAGTGGAAAAGAGCATGACAAAACAATTTTCCACCTAAGACTCATCCTGACATGCTTTGAGACTCGTTACCTGCCAACAGAGAATACGGTCTGCTCGCCAGGCCTTTGCTTGAAGTGAGGTGTTCGGCTTTGCCTTCTGCCCTTTTTAGATCGCGCCAGGGCGCAGAGATGGCAAGAGTTGATATCAGTGCCTGAATGAACTGTGTGGTGATGTGAGGGAATACCGGCAATGGACTCCTTACGCAACCTGTACATCAACATGAAAAAGGATTTTTCACCACAAAACAAACAATACACAATTAAAATGACCCTCAGACTCTTTACCAGCACCTCCCAGTTGCTCTGTGTCCCTTGGCTGCAGAGCTCCACTGCTCTTGTGTCCCTGTACAGCTGTAGCCCTGTCCCTTGTGTTGCTGTGCCACCATAACTGGTTGCATATAGTTTAACCATGTAGAATTTAAATGTATAAACATTTGGTTTAGATTGATCCGTTTAATAATCATATAGTTCAGGGGTCGGCAACCCGCGGCTCTGGAGACGCATGCGGTTCTTTAGTACCGCCCTAGTGGCTCCCTGGAGCTTTTTAAAAATATGAAAATGGAAATTGTTTTAATATAATTTCTGTAGGAGGAATAAGTGACAATCATTCTTAAAGTTTTCCAATGCTGTATAAATGTGTATAATAAATATTTAATTTCAACATCTCATTATAATGGAAGTTAAACTTAAAGCGCCATCGTACAGCAGAGTGGCCACGTGGTGCGTCATTCTCTCCAGGATGCGCTGCAGGGAAAATAAACCTTTCATCATGAATGCTCATTATGTATTTGTAGCCTACTTATCATTTGGAAAGTAGGCTAATACAGCTAATATAGACACTTACAGCATGTGTTGCCTTTATTATAAGCCCTATATAAGGCTTTTAATTTTTTGCGGCTCCAGACAGATTTGTTTTTTGTTTTTTTGGTCCAGTATGGCTCTTCCAACATTTTGGGTTGCCGACCCCTGATATAGTTCATACATAGTCTAAAAAAATAAAGCAGCTTCAGATGCTACCAGATGACAGCGTCTCCTAGATATGGACATTGGGCAGCCAAGAAGCAGTTAGCAACATTAAGTATTTAGGTATTAACTCAGTGTGCGTGGTGTGTGTGAGTGGGTGTAGTTTTTTGTGGGGATTTTATTCTAGTGTTGCGCTGAAGAAAGTACAGTATAAAAAGTCTATAAAGGAATTTCTTTATAATGTATTTGTGTCACTGCCTGCTCTTCTGCTCGCATACCGAGGTGGAAAATTCCACTCACTCTGCCACGCCCCTTCTTCCACACCCTCCTGATTTGGCTTCACCATTTTCACCTGTTGCCTAGGCCACATTTAAGCTATGGCAGTGCATTTCTGCTTTGCCAGATTGTTATTGGTTCATGCCTGACTCTCCAGCACTTTCTTTGATTGGACTTACTGGTTTTGAGCCGGCCTGCCTTGGACTTTTCTTCTACGTCTCTACCTTGGTAGCCGCAATGGGACGTTTGGTGTTGGTGTACAACCTTCTGTCCCAGATTAAGAGTTTTGCCATGTGTTTAATTGGACTGTTGCCCACCTGTGGCTGTGGGGTGTTTTCTGCATTCCACAGAGGCCCATGATTACCTGTGTGTTGTTTCCCGCAAGTATTTAATAAAGCCTTTTATGAAAACTGTCCGGAGCTGCCGTGTTGCAAGTGGATCCCACACACCTGTGTCAATTTGCTTATGTTTATGTTATGTATTTAATTGAATTATTCTCATACTTGAAATTGGCTATGGTTTTAAGATCATACGGTAAAGACTAGACAATTCCCTGTCCCTGCCCTCATCATGCTGCTGTCAGCAGTTTATAGCATTTAAAGAAACATATGACCCGTGTTCAAATTTGAACCACTTACGGGAACAGTGAGACTTGTCAGACTAGTTGGTCCAGTAGTGGACGTTCAGACAGTGTGGGGGGAAAAAAACAGGCCTGTCAGTTCATCAACCCAATAGGCACATGAGAGATGAAAAGTTAAGAAAAAACAGAGCCCACTCATATTTGGATCACTTGACAAGGATGCATATTGTTGTTTGGGCTCTTTAGACCCAGATGATTTTCAAATATATGTGACTGGAATTTCCTGAGTTTTAAATGGTGTAGGAGAAACGACAGTTTAAAAGGGATGCTTTTGTCAGTTTTCAAAGACTTTCTCCGTTGCATTGAATATGAGAGCAGAAGACTTGTTGGTACAGCAGCTCCTTTTATAGAGTGCTGATTCATTTAATGTTCTACAACTGACGTGTGTGAGGTAGCAGAGGCTTGTAGCTAGTGGAGAATCTGGACACTTTTGGCTACAGTTTAAAGGTTTTTCTATGTGAATGTATGGCAGTGCCATGGGCACTCATACAGGGGTAAAAAATTTGACCTTTTGGAGGCCTTTCCTATTAGATTGCATAGGTTTTTGGAGGGTGTTTACACCCCTATATCTTGGTCCCTCCAGTCCTAATTACAAGAAAAGTCCGAGCCAGCAAATTCCAGAATTTAGACAGATTCTGGTAAAATGTGTGTAGGAAGCGATGCACGCCAAACTTTGTGACGTAATAAAAAAAAAATTGTGATAAAACCGACTTCCGGCTTTGGTGTGACAATTAAATCTTCTTGAGTTTTTTGGGGATTACTCAGAGAGCGTAGGTCTTGATTTCCCACACCAAAATCCACATTGCCAATGCGGTTGTTTTAGAGTGTGATGGATTAGTGTGCCCCCTACGGCTCCTGAGTTTGAGATTTTGTGGCCTGGTTGGTAGGATTAGAACCTGTGCACCTAGGAGGCACACAGAATAAAAAGCCACTTCATGTTTAAGTGTGAGAATGAAGGCTGTCATTACTGGGAGTAGGGGGGGGGGCGCTCTAATGTCTCACAAAGACACAATGTTAAATGAGAGTTTGAAGGGAAATTCCATGCTTCAAAAAAATAAAATAAAGGCCCCCTCTGGGAGTATCTTAAAATCCATGATGTTGAGGTTTGGTGAATCTGGATCATTTTAGCCACATTTTAAATCGGCCAACTTCCTATTTGTTTTAGACCATGGGGGGCTCCTGGGGCCGAGGGGGCACACAGAAAATGGAAAGTAAGTGAAGCTTTTTGAGTCTTTCTGGGATTTTTCAGATACCGTAGTAGTCCGGGTTTGTAAACCCTGCAGTTCTGCCAGGGAACTTCTAAGCCATTTCTCTGGGCATATATGTCAGAATCCTCCCAAAATAGAACCTCGCTAGTCCATCATTTGGGCCCTAATTAAAGATGCATGCAGTATGGAATGGTTCATCGCTGGTGCAGGTCAGGCTAGCTCTTGGGCCTTAACTATCTAGACTGGAATGTGTCAACAAAAGCCATAAAAGTGTTGCCTAAAATGGCATAGCTGTACAGGAAAATCTGGAAAATGGAAACTGTGTATAAAAAGAATCAAGTCCAATTTTGGAAAAATTACCTCGGGTCATGGCGAACACAGATGTTGCGACTTTCTAACATCTCATTGAAGGCTTCCATGTTAGCTAGAGGTAGCAAAGATAGGCAGATTACAGCACAACTACAGAAGCTTTATTTTTTGGACATACAGTATAAATTAAACATCACCTTCATTTTCAATTATGCATTTGAGGATCTGCTCTACTGTGTCCTGGTGCTCATCATTGTAATCTGAAACACAATCAGTCATCATATCACTTGTTCAATAAAAAGTACTTCCAAGTGATTTAAGGTACAGAATATCTTTATTTTGTAAATGAACATGATTTATTTTTATTTTATTTTTTAGAATAAAAAGGAATTATGTTATGTTTAGGAATTTAGTAGATAGGTGTGAATGCAACGAATCAAAATGTTGCAGATTTTCCATTTGTCTATGTCCACATGCTGAGTAAAACAACCACACAAAGAGACAAAAGGATGGATTTGTGACCCAAATTTTTGTCCAGTCTGTCTTAAGACTGGAAAAAAAAACTTATCAAGATTTGTTCAAAAAAAGTTGTATAACTTTTATAACTCTCAGTTTTACATAAGCCTTGCAGAATGAAATCGATTCATAGCCACATTAAAATATAAAGTTTAAATTGTAACAAAGACACTTTTAACATGGTCCTAATCATTTTAACAAGTTAAGAGTTTTCTGAGTAGCTCTAACATTCTGAAATGGAAAGTATGTATAAATGCATGATCCCTTTGGCTCCTTTTTATGTCTCTACAAACCTGCATTTGCGCCCAGTTTCTCTTCCACCTCATCATCCAAATCTCCAATGGTGCGGCAACGGTAGCCTTTCTTCTTCAGCAGATGGCAAATGAGGAAACCAAGCAGGCCCATCAGGAAGAACAGGGAGACCACCACAAAAATGATGTAGGGTGGTGGTTGTTCCCTGTCCTCTGCAGGACCTAATTCACTCATGTTTGGGTTTAACCTGAAACACAGAAAACAGACCAATCAACACAAGCGCTTATTTACCCACCTATATGATAATGTAACTTTCAACTCATTTTTCATGCAACTTCATTAAAAAGAATATTACTGAAAAAGGTTTAATGTTTTCATTGAGAATTCCATATTATTACACCAACACCAAACGTCCCATTGCGGCTAATTTTGTACAAACACTTTGCTGTCCAATTCTCATCCTTTGAACGAATGAATACTTAACTTAAACATAGAAAAAAGGACTTGGGAGTGCACAGACCTGCACCAAGCAGGTCATTTCCCCACATATTGTGAATTACACCTATAGTACAGTATACATAGGCAGTGCTAATACAAGGTTACATAACATTTTAGGTTGCTTTATGATCAATAAACCTTTGATCAAGATTGAAGGTCAAAATCCAAAAACATCTGAAAGATTGCCAAAATGTAACCATCTGTTCCCAATGACCACATTTCCTGAACGTTATTAACATCCATTCAAAACTTTTCGAGTTATTTTGGTCACAAACGGCTGCTGTCACATGACGTCTTGCCAGGTAGTAAGAATATAGTTTAAAGGAAGAAATACATTTCTGATTGTGAATAACATATTTAAGGGTATTCTAAGTAGGACTGTCGCCCAATAGATTGTGTGTGTGTGTGCGCGCGTACCTCTGCACATGTGTAATGTGCCATCAACACAAAACTGACAGTACAGCCATCACACAGTTCTGATATGAGAATGAACATACTGCACAGCACATAACATGCACTAAATGCATCAGTTTACTTCAACACTTAACATTACAGTTCAGGAGAAGCTTTTGTCCAAAGTGCCTCAGTGGAAAACCTTTGCCTCCCACTCGCCGTTGTCTGATATCCATTGTAAGTTTATTGTTTATTACTTCACAATTGATTTTAATGCAGAAGCAATCTTATGAGAGACACTTACCACCTAAAGAAGTCATTTTCAACAGTATATCCTTTCACAGATATGAGAGATTGCCCTTGAAGCACTGAGTATGTCATCAAATATATCATCTTACCAGAATGTGTCAATCAATGATGTCGTCCAAACATGTGGACGTCAGCACGGTCGTCCACGGTTAGACTCTGTTGGCAAAAAGACACAAAAATTAGCTGCTGACATTTATCTTAACTATTCACAAAATGTGCATGTGTGGATAAGAAGCTTGGAGGAACATATAGTGTGGTGCACTAACACTTGCCCCTCCTTTTCTATCTAGTGAGTGACGGAACAAAAAGTTCAGTCATTGAATTGAGCTTTTTCATATGGTGATAATAAATCCAGCTGAAACCAACATCAAGCCTTTGTTTTGGTAGTTAGAATATAAACTATAAGGATTGGGATGCACAAGCCTTGTGAGTAAGCCGTGAAAACAGCAACAGTTTATTGAATTCGCTGCTTCCCTTCTCAGCCGAACGATCCCTAACTGCATCCTGGAACAGCTGAAAATATTTTGTTGTTTCTCCTGGATGCATCATGAATATGAGGCATACTGTTGTTGAACTGAAACCAGGATCCTGCAAATTATCTATGTAATGTATGTTTTTCATAAATATAGTCCATTTTTTTTCTTGGCACTTTAATATGTGAGCAAACAATGATACTGATAGACTTATGATGTTGTGTACAGCATGCAGTGAGTGTGTTGCTAGTTTAGGTATAATGAGGGACTTCTTTCTACCACTTTTGCCATATGTTAAACCAACAGAACTGAAAATCTTCAAACACTTGCTGTACACAGGGGCCCTTATCGTGGTTACCCTCCTGTAGCCTTATCTTTATCCCCGTCCCACCCACAGGCTCACCAACTATCTGAGACTATTTTGAAGACACACAATTAGTTTGGAACTATGAGATGAGTTTTCAGGCATCACCAGCCTCAGATTTGAACAGGACAATAACATTTCATGGCAGAATGAATAGACAGGGTTCCCTTTAAGACTAGTCAAGGCACCTGCTGGCATCTCCAAAGACTGGTAATACCACTTCCTGTTCTTTGGAGATACAAATTAGCTGTTGCCACATTACAAAAAAACATCACTTTAATAACTAGTCTTTTTCTTCAAAATCAGCTATCAAATCCAAATAGATACTTTGTGAGACTTTTTTTTATTTTATACTTTTTTCTATAAATAAATGGCATTTTTCTTTTTATAAAGGTTTAAAAAAAAAACACTCAGAATGGGAATGAAATTGTTTAATATGCATGCTTTAGTAGATTATTTTTAATTGTCTTTATTTCAGTATATTTAAGATTTTCCAACTTTTTTGCAGTTAACAGGAAAATGTGGAGAGAATATATAAGTAAAATCCAAGATTGTACTGTAATATATGTGATTCAAGATTCAAGATTCAAGAGTACTTTATTGATCCCTTTAGGGGGTGTCCACCAGGGAAATTAGCATCTCCAAAGATCTACAAGCATCTACAAAATTTCCCACCACCATTTCACCCCATCAAACCTATTAAAGATAATAAAAATATAATAAAATAAGAAATAAAATAGAATAAATTAAAAATAGAATATGAATATAAATATAAAACTATAAAAATGTTCCAGTTCTCCTGTTGGCCCTCCTCCCCCCCTGTGAGGAGTTGAACAGCCTGATGGCTCGGGGGATGAATGAGTTCCCCAGTCTGTTGGTCCTGTACTTGATTCATATGATTCATTATTATTATGTCTATCTACAGGTTTTGAATTGCAAACAGTGTGGATGATTATGAATGGATGGTGTTAGGAGCAGCAGACACGAACTGGACCCCAAAAAGCAGAGACACACACAGGATTGAGTAGATTTGACCAAACCAGACTTTACTAAAAACGTGGCAGTAGAATTCCACAAAGAACCAAAGTTAGAAAACTCTTCATCGCAGCAGACTGGCTGGCACAAACAGACGTCATGGGAAAGGGTCCAATGAAGCTGGGAGAGACCTTAGGGGATTTGGTGGCCAATAGAATATTCTGGATGGACAGCAAGACCAACTGACCAGGTTGATAAGAGGGGACTGGTAGGCATTTTGATGAATGTTGGCTCGTGTTCTGGGCAAGTTCCAGGGCCGACCTAGTTGTTCTTCAGGTCTCCCTGGCCCTCTGAAAGAGCTCCGGAATGGATGGAACTACAGTCTCTTGCTCTTGGAAGGAGAGGAGGTGGGTTTGGTACCCCAGAAAGGCTTCAAAGGGGGACAAACCTGTTGTGGAACAGGTGACAGTGTTTTGGGCGTATTCCACCAGAAGAAGATGATTACTTCACGAAGAGGGGTTAGTTACAATGAAAATTTATCCTATAATAAATAATAGAATCCTATCAGTCAAATATTGAAAAATACAACACATCCAATACTGTAGCCAGTGAAGGGATTGTCTACGAAAGCCTTACATTCACTGTATTTTACTCTATTTGTCTATCACCCACCCCCCCCCCCACCCCACACACACACACACACACACACACACACACAAAACTGAAAGAAGCATTGCAGTGACTCAGAAGCATTGTCGTGACCTCCATGCTCTCACCTCCCAGTGCAGCAGGTCTGCTTGTTCAGTTTTCAGTATAGATATTAAATACTGGATATGTATACATGCAGAAGTGTGTGTGTGTGTGTGTGTGTGTGTGTGTGTGTGTGTATGGGGTGGGGTGGGGGTTAAAATGTGACCTGAAGACCTCTGCAGTTTTGATGGTTTCATTTCTATCTTGATGTATGTTTAACGATAGAAACAATAGAAATGACTCTCTGAACGTGTCAAATGCTCTCAGAGCTCAAAGCAGATTAATTAAGACATAATAAAAATAAGTGTTAAAGTTGGATCCTAAATTCTATTTGTGTGTTCAACAGAATGCGTCGGATGAAGGAGAGAGTGTTTCTGAGCCCCGGAGAGAGAACTCACCTCCTGCAGCACTTCTCTGGGGGCTTTCTCTGCTTGGTCACCCAACATTGGACTGTGCTGAGAGGAGAAACCAGGCTCTAGTTCAAGGGACTGTCCTGTTTCTGGGACTTACATCCCGCTCGCCTCGTTGTCGGCCCTTGCATTTCAGTAATTCCCTACCCACGACAGAGGAACGCGATCCAGCACCCCCTCAGATGACACTTTGAAGGTCTTTTCAGCGCTGATACAGAATGTGGAGGCTTCAGAACCAGAGGTTTTACTGGTAATGCTGTAGATGTTCTTTTCTAGCAGTGTCATTGTCCTCCGTGATCATTTAATAAAGAGCTCCGTGTGGGGTGACCAAAAAAAGAATCTTGTTTTAGCATCGTTCCACGCATTTATCAGGCTATAAGTGCAACTTACGGTGATCAGGTGACAGTCCGGTCTTGACAATTACAGCGAGTTAGAAGATATAAGTGTGTGGAGCGTTTTTCTGCCGGGGATAACCCTCCAGACGCCTCCAAAGCCAGAGAACATGCTGTATTTCAAAAATGAAGGTGAAATTCCTGATCAGGCCGCACATTCGCACTGACGGTACGTCAAACCGGAGCTTGGACTCCCAGTCGCGGCGCAGCAGTCCTCCGATCCAGGCGCGTCGAGCGTGTGGAGGGCACTCTGCAAAGGAGCGCAGGATGACCGGAAGCTGCGAGCTGCTCCGTCCTGCGGTAGCGGCCTTTCATCATGGACCGAGGCGGTCAAAGGAGCTGTAGTCACAGCTGAAATTAAAGTCTCACCAGTTGGATGGAAGAAAGAACCAGATGATTTAATGAAAAATGGAGGGAAAAAAACAACGTTTATTATTGTACAGAACTGCTTACCACTCTGACCACGATCCTGAATATTATACAGTTTGGATGCCATGTGTTTTAATTTAACAGATTAAATGTTCTGGAACCAACAGATTCACCAGAAAACAGCATCATCGGCGCTCGACTCAAACCAATTACCTCGACTATGTTGCCATCGTGTGGTCATTATTGGTTACTGCGTTCATTATTCCCACAATTTTACTGATTCCTTTAAAAGTAAACCACCGCAATTGTTTGATCCAACCTATACAAGATTGAGTTATTCTACAATTTTCACTGTTTTGTTACATTCTTGTGCACCTGGAAAGCAACAATTTTAATTTTGCTTCACTCATTTTTTGATAGTCGAAGGCTTTATATTCAGCATCTGAGCCCAAGAAGTTTAACATTTGCACACGAATGGAAAAAAAGGAAATAATTCTCCTCTATATTTGTCTAAGATGGTAATTTGTGTGGACCGTGGCGGTCATCTTGTGTTGTTGAGTGAGTGATCATTACACTTTATGGGATGGGATCCCAGGTCAGCAGTTTAATGGCTGGTGGAGGATTGCAACACCATTGGCAACTACCAATGAGCACTAAAGATAGCATTCAGTAACCAGCACAGTACATAAAACTTCCCATGAGTTATATGGAAAATGAAGAAGGGAGTCCAGTTTTGTTTTAAAGATAGAAGTAGTTTAAGAAAGTCCTGGCCCAGACAGGATCACTGGCAAACATCTTTCTGTGGCTCTGACTTCACTGGTGATTGACTATTTCTATTGTATATTCTCTATACAAATGACTATAAGAGTAACCATGGTGACAGGCATCTTCTGATGTTTGCAGACAAATCACTTTTACTCAGCCTACTTCAGGAAGGAGAGGTCATGGACCAGTCCTGAAGGACTTTTTAGAGAGGTGTGATACCCAATTTTTAAGCTTCTTTTCAGTTCAGTTAATTTGTTTTTGTTTTGTAATTAGAGCCCAAGAAATTGTTGCCTGGACGGACGGACGGACGGAAGATACCGCATGTACAGAGAACATCAATGTTAACATGAGTAATATATCGCAAGGTCTCTATGAAGACAGTGGTGAGTAATGAATTCTTGACAATTGTGGTCGATAATGAGTTTAACATGCCTACACTCTTTAAAAAGGGCCTAAAAAACTATTTTCTATTTCAGACTGGATGTAAACAAGACACTGATGGTCTTATTTTACTTATCTTATTTTTAGTTATGTTATAAGTTTTTTCTTAACATGGAATCTTCTCAGTGCTGAAAAAAATTCATCTGTCACATTGTTTTTTGTAAAGCGACCCTTCCCCTGCGCCCTGACTGCTTCCTTCTGGGTTTTTAATGCACACAGTTAGCTTTTTCTTCTTGCACATTGTATCGGCTATTGTTCCCCAGCATTCATGAGGTACCTGCTGATTTTTAAGAACTAATTCATTTACAGACCGACTTTCCAAAGATCAATGCCAAAGGGCCAACAAGGGTGGGTTTTTTTTTTGTTTTTGTTTTTTAAAAGACCACATAAACTATGTAAAACCTTTCCTGCTGAAGTACAATATCTTAGGGGGAGGTCGTAGGATCAGGAATTCCACAGTTCTAGTTCTCTGATCTTTCTCTACATCACAACAGTAAGATTCTGGTGCTCTTCAGCTTCCTCTGGAAACTGTACACACAATGTATTAGGAAAAGGGTCATTATAGTATATAGTTATGAAACCTGGTGGCTTTTTTTGGAAGGGTGTCATACAATCCAAAGTAGTTTTCTCTGTCAACTGGACTGGGTTTCTTCTCTTGAAGACGTTTCGCTTTCTATCCAGAAGGCGATAGAGCCACCACCTCTGTTTAAGGATGGTTTGTCCAATTTGACATGGATAGCTTCCTTGACACCCCTTTCAGACCGTTGGTTTGAGAGGGGGGTCAAGGAGGAGGGTCAAGGCACAGTCCAGGACGATACGGAGTACAGAGGACTTTGTGGACTGGAGCCTGTGGAACAACCTCCGGATCAACGCCAGTAAAACTAAGGAGCTGGTGGTGGATTTCGTAACAACCCCCCGCCTGCACCAGTGAACATCCTGGGATTGGATGTCGATGTTGTGAAGACTTAAGTACCTGGGTGTTCACCTAAACAATAACCTGGACTGGACACACAACACTAACGCCCTTGTCAAGAAGGGCAATAGCAGACTGTTCCTGCTCAGGAGGCTGAGGTCTTTTGGAGTGCAGGGACCACTCCTGAGGACTTTCTAAGCCATTTTTTATTAGATAGTCTACTGGTCCAGTAGCATCACAGATAAGGACAGGAGGAGGATGGACAGACTGGTAAGGAGGGCAGGTGGTGGGAAACGGAAGGATGATGGCTAAGCTGTCATCCATGTTGAACAACACGTCCCACCCCCTACAGGACACCCTGACAGCACTGGGCAGCTCCTTCAGTGAGCGGCTGCTCCACCCTCGCTGTGTGAAGGAGAGGTATCGCAGATCTTTCCTGCTGGCTGCTGTCAGACTGCACAATAAACATAATGCCCGCTAGTCTGCAGACTAGTGGACATAAATAAATAACTGCTTGTGCCACTGGACTCACACAATAACTTTACAATTCTCTATTATCATTTCAACCATTTTGCACACACTGAATATTATATATTCTGATCTGTATATTCTTCAGGTAAACTCCTCTCTGAAATATGTACAGGTATATAGAAAGACTAATGATCCATTTATTTTGGATTATTATATATCTTTTTCTATCCTTGCATTCCTGAATGTCTTTTCCTCTGTTTTTGCTTATGTTGCGCCGTAAATTTCCCCATTGTGGGACAAATAAAGGAAATCTAAATCTGAATTACTGAAAAAATATGTGATCATGCTCTCAAAATATCACTTAAAATTGAGAAGCAAACTGAGAAGCAGCTTAGGCAATAGACTACTGCAGCCTCGCTGCTCTAAGGAACGCTACAGGAAGTCATTCCTACCGTCCGCCATTAGACTCTATAATTCATCCTAACCCAGCCAATAACAATAATTGTTTAATGTTTATGTTGTAATTTTACTTCTATTTTATTCTATATTTATGTATATATGCTTATAATGCTTATAATATGTATATATTATATTATGTATATGTGCTTATAATAAATGCTGTATATATGCTTATAATGCTTATTAGGTTCTAATCTTATTTGTATTTTATTTATTCTATTTCTATACTTTGTAAATACAAAACCTACACTACAGTTATATTAATCCATGTTAGGCTGCTACTACAATTCAATTTCCGTACGGGGATGAATAAAGTAAATCTTGAATCTTAAAATGAAAAATATAGTAATAATAAAGTAGTCAAGGAAATTCAATCTGCAAAAGCAAATTTATCCATTAACATAATTGATACTAAAAAGGAAATGCTAAAGAGATCTGGACAAATATTAAAAAAATGAGGGCAAACAGTATAGTGCGGACAGAAATTGGGGAGCTACAGGAGGACATATATTCTAAATATATCCATAAACAAACATTTCTTCCCTTAACCATGGAAGTGCTCTGTCATTACACCTGTCTTTAAATCAGGTGATCCTGCAATAACCAGCAACTCCAGACCAAGAAGCACACTTCCAGCAGAAAAAAATAGCAGTGGAGCGAATTGTAGATCACATTAGCATCAGTCCATGTCCCCTGAACAGGACGCAATTTGGCTTTAGACAACATTGTCCTACTGAGAAAGTGGTTTGCTTCTTTCTGGAAAACATTCAATCAAAGCTAGACGCAGGTGGTGTCATTGGTGCTGTTCTCATCGATCTCAGAAAAGTGTTTGACACATTAATCACCAGATACTCCTCACCAAACCACAGTGTGTCAGGATGTAGAGCATAATGCTGCCAGACACAGCACAGCACAGACTCTTTTCCCGTATTCACATTAACGCTTGTACATCTACCATTATTATCGACCATCATCGTTTGGTCATCCGTCTGATCACTTCCTGTTAAAATCGCACATTAGTGTGGTGTTTCATGGTTCTATAGTAATTTAGTGAGTGTGTGGCGGCCAGCCGCGTGTGGTCGCCATGGTGGCCAAGTCAGCACAGTTTTGAATGGTTGTGGGGCGGAAGAGTTTTTATTCCTGGGTGGGGATTTTAACTGCACCTTTTAGACCGCAATCATGCAGAGCCTCATCCAGCCTCTCTGGTCTAATTCTCATGGCCTGGTGGATGTGTGGAGGAGGATGCACAGAGAGCTGACGGTACACATGGTTCCGCCTGAGTCAAGATAGGATCTCCTCGGCCTGACTCGAACGATTTCATTGCATCAAACATCACTTCAGTCTTTTTAGGGGCTTTAAAATTATGCCAGTTGGTTTTACGGATCATTCTTTGGTTTTAAGCAAAGTAACTATTAAGAATATTTTACCTAAGAGTGCGTACTGGCATTTTAACACCCGCTTAACACTGGATAATAGTTTTAAGAGAGGTTTAACGTTATTTCTCTTCTGGTTTTAAGCATAGGAAATCTGATTTTACATGCTTTGGACAATAGTGGGACTTTGGCAAAACAGAGATACAGCTCCTATACTCTGAACGCCATGCAAGACACTTGCAGATCAAGTAAAGACCTGGAGACTAAGATAGTGGAAATGGAGGCAATTGGCAGTTCCACAGGAGAGCAAGGACACATTGAAGTCCTCAAGTCCAAAAAATAGACGTCTCTATGTCAGCGAGTATCATGAGAATGAGGCACTGTTTGAGGAGTTCTGTAGGAAGAAACAAACTCACGGCTGGACAGGCCGCTGCAGCTGGACGAGCTCCATGCCACCCTGCACAGCATGCAAGGTCGGAGGGCTCCAGATGTCGATGGGCTCACTGTGGAGTTTTACAAAGCCTTCTGGGACATTGTGGCCCATGACTTACTGGAGGGGTTTAATGAAAGCCTGGCCTTGGGTTCCCTGCCATTGTCCTATCAGAGAGCAGTCGTTACCCTTCTGCCCAAAAAGGGTAACTTGCAAGACATAAAAAATTGGCGCCCTGTGTCTCTGCTATTTCTGGATTACAAGATTCTGTCCAAGGCTTTGGCTATCAGGTTGAAGGAAGCTATGGAGCAGGTCCTTCACTGGGATCAGACCTATTGTGTGCCCGGCAGGTCTATGGTGGTCAAAGTCCACCTAATTAAGGATGTTTTGAAGGTGTCTGGCAGATTGGGGATCGATACTGGTCTCATTTCACTAGACCAGGAAAAGGCTTTTGGCTGAGTTGCGCACAAGTTCCTCTGGAAGGTGATGGAGAGGTTGGGTTCAGCCCCGGTTTCATAGACATGATCCTTTTTAGTGACATTGCAAGTATGCTAAATCTCCAGCGATCTGTGTGCTCCCTTCAGGGTGCATAGAGGCGTCTGACGCTCTCTCCTTCAAACGCCTCCTCTCCTTCAAACGCCTCCTCTCTAGAATTCGTGCAAACATTGATGGCCTGATTTTACCTTTCTTTTACCTGGTGGAAGGACGGTCTAAATTATCTTGGTGTTTTTATTGGTGATGAGACAACAGTGAAAAGGAAATGGTTTGACACAACTGAGAGAATTGAAAGCAAAATTCAAAAATGGAAGTGACTTCTCCCTGAACAGAGGTAAAATTCTTTTCCTCAATAACCCGGTGGCCTGTGCTATGGCACCGGCTTACTTGCCTGGAGCCTCCTCCAGGGTTGTTGGCTCAAGTTCAGAGAAGAGTTCTAAACTTCTTCTGGAATGGCATGCATTGGGTCCAGCAGGGGGTGCTGTACCTGCCTAGAGAAGAGGGAGGGCAGGGTCTCATCCACCTGGCCAGCAGGAACACAACTTTGCGAATTCAGTTTGTTCAAAGGTTTTTAACAGATCCAGCGGATCTAACATGGAGAGATGTGGCCAGATGTATCTCCAGACAGGTGAATATTTTGGGACTGGATGAAGCTCTGTTTTTAACTGACTTTAAATTCGTCAAATTAAATGGGCTACCTATATTTAAGTGTTGTTAAGGCATGGGCCCTTTTTAAATGCGCACAAAGAAAAAGCTCTGACTCTCTGTTCTGGTTGCTAAGGGAACCCGTGGAGCCAGGCGTGATGTATCCAGTGAATCGGCCAGACTGATGGCAGCACTGTGTCGGGCCTGGACTGTGGTTCTGGAGCACATAAATGCTGGCGTAAATGCTGCTGCCATCCCAGTCTGACCAGAACATTATATTTACAAAAATTAAATAACAAAATAAATGGCATTGACTGCCTATATTTAAGATATTTATAAGACACAATTAAAACCACCACAGAATTCAGTGAAGTCATTTAGAGCATTTAATTCATGACAGAACAACAAATAATTATATTACATTGTATGAATACAGGTGCAAAGAAAGAAAGAAAGAACGAACGAACGAAAGAAAGAAAGGTCTGCACCAGCAGAGACTACAGAACCGTTAGCCAATCAGAGCATGAGGGGGCGGGTCATAAAAGAGGGGGCGGGGCTCTGGTGTCGCCATGGCTGGAATTGCAGCAACCCGGACAGATTTGATGGTTACACCGGCGGCAGCAGCGAAGACAAGTAAGTCGTTTGGCGGCTTCTCGAATTCAAACTGTTTAGGGTTTTGATCAGTATTTGGTTTCCTAAATCACTGTTTTATAGCAGAGTATTTTTAATAAACCCATCATTTGCATTAGTCTACCTGTCTCAGCAGGAAGCTGCTTCTGGAGTTTCTAACGAAAGAAAATAACTTCAAATTTCCTGCTCCTTAACTCAGGAAAAACTGCGGTCATGGTGTTTGGTCCTGAACCTCTCAGGGATAGATTAGATCACATGATCACTCTAGATGGTATCGCATTAACATCTAGTCTCTGTGAGGAATCTAGGAGTAACTTTTGATCAAAATCTCTCCTTCAACTCACACATTAAATTAGTCTCTAGAAGTGCCTTTTTTCACCTGAGGAACATCACAAAGATTAGGAAACTATTGATGCGGCATGATGCTGAAAAGTTCATTCATGCTTTTGTTACTTCATTTAGCATTTAGCTACCAGGCCCCCTGCTATGGAACCAGCTCCCTGTCCAGGTACAGGAGGCTGACTCCATCGCTACTTTTAAGATCAGACTTAAAACCTACCTCTTTGAAAAAGCTTATTGTTACTAATTCTGTAGTTCCAGTTACCATCATAGACAGACAACTTATCATACTTAGGGGGTCGTCTAATCATTAGGTCACATCTTAGCTATGCTGTTATAGGCCAAGGCTGCCGGGGTCCAAAAACATGATCACCTGACAGGCCTCTGTCACCCTACTGGGTCATGCTCTGCTCTCCTCTCCTCTCCTCTCCTCTCCTCTCCTCTCCTCTCCTCTCCTCTCCTCTCCTCTCCTCTCCTCTCCTCTCCTCTACCTCCCCTTCCCTCTACCTCTACTCCTCTCCTCTCCTCTCCTCTACCTCCCCTTCCCTCTACCTCTACTCCTCTCCTCTCCTCTCCTCTCCTCTCCTCTCCTCTCCTCTCCTCTCCTCTCCTCTCCTCTCTACCCACCCCCCCATCAGCAGGAGGGTCCCCCTACATGAGCCTGGTCCTGCTCAAGGTTTCTTCCTGTTAAAGGGGAGTTTTCCTTGCCACTGTTGCTTGTCTGGGGTTAGGCCCTGGGATTCTGGAAAGCGCCTTGAAACAATTCTGATTGTAAAAGACACTATATAAATAAAGATTGATTGATTGATTGAGATTCTAGCAGTTTTTAAAAGTCTGACTGATGTGTTCAGATGCAAAAGGATTTGGACTCTCCCAACCTGTCTACTGTGGAGAAAGCCAGTTTCCTGGAGGGACTGCAGCTCCATGGTGGTGAGTGTCTCCTCATACTGGTCTTATTTATGATCAGTATGGAATTGTTGGAAACAGAAATAAATACTCTCAAACAAATTCTTTATTTGATTGAGTAAAACACTTTTTGTCATTAAGGGACTGTGGTTATTATGTTTGTCTATTAGATAAAGGTAGAACAACCTAACATTGAGTAACAAAGTCCAAGTGATCCTTTAATGACTAATTACTGAATGGCACATGTTTTTGACTCATTGGAAAATGTTGCCTCTGTTGATGCTGCATTGAAAGATTGGAGGCCATTTTCTCGCTGTATAGTTGGATTCCAACTCTGGTCTGCATCACCTTTCCACAACCTGTCCTGGTGTTTATTTCTTTGCAGGACACCGTTTGCACAGTACGGCTTTGGAGGAGCACCTGAATGAGTTGGAGGGTGACTGTGCCCATGAAGAGCATGCGGAGAGAAGGGAGTACCCACACATGTCCAAGGCTGGTGCTGCCAGTCAAACACAAGAGGCAAAGAGGAGCAGAAGGAGCAGGATTGCAGCAGGGTTGGTCCAAATCTGGCCATTTTCCACATTTCTGCCTGTAAAAAGAATCTGGCAGTAGCATCTCTCTAAAACCTGACCGATCCATTTAGCATTATGTCAGAAGAAGGCTCGCAGCCAGAGTCCCACAGTCAGCTTGTTCCTTCGGGTAGAAAGAAGAAAGCGAGTCCTCGGCGGGCGTCTGAACTGAGGTGAGGCCACAGAGATCATGGTTTTATCAGACGTTGCATGAGGCCTCTGCTGAGGATGAACCCAATTATCTGTCATCAAGGTCAGTGAAAACCCAGAAGAAAAGATGGCAAAGGGAACCAGGAACTCCAAAGTCCAAGAAAGCTCGGACACGGGTAGGAGATGAATGGGGACATGTGGCTATTGAATGGGTGGAAACCATAAAGCACAAGTCAAGTAATCAAATGTGTATTTCAATGCCTAAAAGCTCTGGCTAACATGCCACCCAGGTGTGTGACATCACGTGCACATGATCGGAGCATCAGCATGTTGAAGGAGGCTCACACGTGTAGCTCCTCACAGCTGGAGTGAGCATGAGCACCATGGAGACACAGGAGGTGGCTGAGGCCATCAAACTCCCTAAACGAGACCAGCAGCATGTTGTTGCTGCTGTTGATGGAGTCAGAAGGTTTCCCTTTCATGAGAGGAAAGCGTTGCTCTGAGCATAAAGGCCAGGCTGGTGTTAACAGAGAGGACAGCCTGGAGCCAAGACTTCTGGAAGAACCTTGTCTGCACAGACGGGTCTTGGAGGTCGGTGGACTGGTTCAGACAAATTTGTCAGAAATTCCCACTGTGATGTTTGGAGGAGCAAAAGTCTGGCCCCTGCAGCAGGTTAACCACCTCCTCAAAGTGTGGAAAGGCAGAGCTTAGCTGAGGTGGTCAGGCTGAAGATACAAGAGCTGACAGAATTCTGTGTCACAAAGTGCAACAAACCTTCCTCAGGCCCCAACAGAAGCTTCTGGATGCTAGAAGATAAAGGGGGTCTGTGAGGTGACAGGGGTCCTGACCTTTGCCTCAGTGTAGTCACTAAATCTTCAGAATAATTCAAGCTTGAATATTTAGTGAATATTGGGTTGACCCTTACCACTGTGATGATGTTGCGATGTTCTCCTGGTTTCTAGGGGGATTCTGGTGCTGCTGGTGTTTCTCAAGGTCACGGCCCCTCCTCCACCTCTGAGGACGAAGTGCCCCATCAGGACCTGAGCGGGGTGAGGAAGGAGGACTGCATGCACAGACATGAGGCCATTGTTATTGAGTTGTTATTCATTCCCACCTGCATCGGGTTTCAGATTCCAGCTCCAAAGAAAGCCAGGATGTGGACTTCCACTGATGGGGCCGCATCCAGAAAGAACGCTTCAGGCAGGTGGAGAACAAGACAACAAGACCTGCTGCAGGCTTTTATGAACTCTAATATGGAGTGTTTCTACTCATTCTGGTTCTGGTTGTGAGTTTATCATGAAGAATAGAAATGGGAGGATCCAGTTGTCCGATATACTGTGTCTGTCATGAAGTGTTCATAATAACGTGGGGAGGATCTCCTTTACCTCAGGTTACCTCCGTGGCCTCAGGTTCTGACAGTTGGAGATTCAGAGCCATGCTGACTGACTTCATGGTTCCTGTTGCTCTTCTTCAGGAAGGGCTGTCAGCCATCGTCAGAGAGGACGGCGGCAAGCTCAGAAGAGGCCAGAGGCAGAGCTGGTTCTGAACGCGTTCTTGGACTTCATCGACCATTACAGGTACACCAGCATCGCAGGAGGATGGGATGGATGCATTGTTGACCAGAGAGTTGAAAACAAGGGACCGCAAATAAAACTAAGTAACATATTCTTTAAAATAATTAAATTATAGACTTAAATTGCATCTGTTTATTATCGCTTTAAATAAACCAGAAAAGGTTGATTTGTTACTACGTTAGTGTTGGAGTGAACCTTAACTCTGGTGACAATCCCAGTTCATGAGTGGGGACCAGTGAACGACATGGGATTCAACAGAATTGGGCTTTCAGATTAGTTTCCCGTCCCTGCTGGTTCATCTGTCAATCAGATTAGAGTTCATTTAACCAATAGGATGATTGAAACATGCTGGACCAGCCTGGTGGACAACAACCTGTGAAGGACCTCTCTGGTTCCTCTGGAGCCCTGGGGAATGTCAAGAAGTGATTCCATTTCAAATCAAATCAAATTAATCTTTATTTATATAGCGACTTATACAATCAAAATTGTTTCAAGGCGCTTTCCAGAATCCCGGGGCCTAACCCCAGATAAGCAACAGTGGCAAGGAAAAACTCCCCTTTAACAGGAAGAAACCTTGAGCAGGACCAGGCTCATGTAGGGGGACCCTCCTGCTGATGGCCGACTGGGGAGAGGGGAGGGAGAGGAGAGGAGGAGAAGAGGAGGAGGGGAGGGAGAGGAGAGGACCCTCTCAACCATCCAGTGGGGGGCATAGTCTGGTTCAGAATGGGGCAATTCTTCCACGGTGGGGGAGAGTGATGAGGATGCCCTGTCCTAGTTTTCCATTTCAGCACTGGTCTTTTGAGGGGCACTGCTCGGCTTTGGGTCACTTCTTTCTGTTCAGAAATAACCCTTGAAGGACAGTGACCAAAAAAATAGCACAAATTCTCTAATTTGGCTCCTCAAGATGTTGCGGTCATCGTTGGGGCAAACGCATGAGTGAAATTTGTCCCAGATTAGGATCGGTGACCTGTCCCAGCGTCCACTCTCTGAAGGCCTGCTGCGTTTATACAGCATGCTGATGTTCATGTAACTGTGCTGGACTTGATTTCAGGAAATCGGTGGAGTCAAACGTTGTGAGTCAGTCAATCAACCGTTTTTCCTCCATCGTAGAGGAGCAGCTGCAGGAGAAGGTGAGCTTCCACACACTCACATAGGGACTTTAATCACACACAAGCCACCTTTTTTGTCATGAGAAGCTTTGACTTAATCTCATTGTGTTTCTCTAGATTTGCAACACAAAGAACCTTCAGGTCCTTAAACAAAGAAATGCTCAGGTAAGGCTGAACAGCTTCTTGCACAAAGCTAGGTGCTGAGGATACATACACAATCAAACTGGTGTCGCAGCTTAATGTTGCTTTGAAATCCACCTGAGCTGCTAATCACATGTGTTTGTGTGACAGATGAAATATGTGGGCCAAACAAAGACTCAGAGGCTGTTGGACACAAAATATGAGCTAATGAGGTACCGTATGTCTCTGTCTCTGTTTCTGTCTCTGTCTGTCTCTGGTGAGTGGGACTCAGCATGATTGAACTTTTTTACTCAACCTTTTGCTCTATGTATTTAATTTTCCCTCCACGCCTCATAGTTTCATCACTGGTTGGTTGGGGGCTAGTTTGGTTTGGTGTCTGGTAACCAGCTCAGTGAGGGAGAATTGGAGAGGTGGAGTCGCTGGCCTGATATTTAAGCTGGTGCCACCAGTGAGTTGCTTATTGGTGGAAGCCAGTTTAGCTTTGTAGAGGTGGTGGGATGCTGCCTCCTGCATGATTGGAGCTCATCATTGTTAGCTTTTCAGATAGCATGGCTAAAGTTAGCGATGTTTATGGGACTGGTGTACCAGTAGCTATCATGATACCTTTGTTCCTGTTCTGGGTAGTCCAGCCAAAAGGATAATGATCTCGAACGCTCCTCCGTTTATTAAAAATGGAGCACTGTTTGGTGACAAGTGCAGGGGATGCCTGCTCCTTCTGCTCCCAGTCAGAGACCCTTAACCACCTCTTTGTCCAGTGTCCCAGACTGGAGGGGCTGTTTGGACAGCAGCAGAGGTGGTTCCAATTTGTCAGTGAGGGTTTCTCCTTCAGCCTTTTTATCTTTTATTCCACATTATTGTGCTAGGAGGAATGCTGTACACCAGCTGGTTAATGTCATCTCGGGGACAGCTGAGTTAACCATCTGGAACGCCAAGTCAGAGGTCTGAGGAGCTGGTGTCCATGATAACTGGTCTAAGGGTGGAGTTTAGGTTGCATAAATGGACTATAGAGATGGTTGGATGCACCTGGGGTGTGAAGGGTGTCCTGTGTTCAGAGGAAATGATCTGATCCTAAACTTTAACTTTTTATTATTTTGTTTGAGTGATAAACAGAGAATGTAAACAAATCAGGAATAAAAGTTCTTTTAAAATCAAATCTCCCTCTGTCTGGTTCTGATCCTAAAGACAGGCGTGGTTTTGTGCTTGACTGTTGTTGATGTGACTGTTCAGAGCAGAGAGGCAGACATTCCTGCTGCAGAAGCAGAAGACTCAACTGGAGCTGAGATTGTGGGACCTGAGAAAGGGACGCGCCTTCCTTCATCACCTCACTCAGCTCAACAGACAATACCTGGACTGGAGACACCAAAACTCGGAGGAGAATGAGATGGTCTGTGCACACATGCTCCCTCTCACACACACACACACACACACAAGAATCCCCTGAATGCTGTTGATCACACTTTTCTAAAACAGCCCATTTCCTGTGCTCTGTCCTCCAGTATGGAGCATCTAGTTTGCCGGCTCTGGTACAGGAAGTCAACCATCTGCGATCCACAGAGGCCCAGTTGAGAAGAATCAATAACCAACTTGAAAAACTCACAGAACAGTAAATAATGACATAGATGAAATGGATTGAAGAGGTCATGAAGGCGATTCCACTGGTGGTGTAGTACAGCCCAGTATATACTGACATAGATTCATCAGGTTGTTCGTGCTGGTGTGTGGGAACTCCATTTCTGGCTTCAGAGCTCAATTATAAATAAATGCTTCAACCAACGGTGTGAACTCATTACAACATCTGACCAGTCTTCTTGCACCATCACTGTTTGGAGACCATGTACTACTCCTTTCTTTTCTCACTCATCCATCCTGAGTTTTCCACTGCACCCTGTGGCACCAGCTTCCTCAAACCCTCACCTTACCGTCCCACCTGAGTCCTCCGTGTTTATACCTTTACTCTCTCGGCTGTGCCTTATAGGTGCCTTTCTCACAGTTAATTACCCTTGAGGGTCTGATGATGAACCAATAAGAGGTAATAAAGAGCACAGGTGGCTGCAATGGATCTGATTTGAGTCTAGATTTAAAATAAATCAATCTTTGTTTATATAGCGTCTGTTAAAATCAAAATAGTTTCTCGGCACTTTCCAGAATCCCAGGGCCTAACCCCCAACAAGCAACAGTGGCAAGGAAAAACTCCTCTTTAACAGGAAGAAACCTGGAACAGGACCAGGCTCATATGGGGGACCATCCTGCTAATGGTGGTGCTGGGTATGAGAGGGAGGAGAGAATAGGCAGCGATCAGGGAAATACATTGATTATTACAAAGTGCTAGTGTAAGAGTTCAGTGGATCAGCGTACAGCTATGAATGCAGCGATACCTGTAGATGGATACAGAGGGAGAGGAGAGGAAGCCATGATCCAGCAGGGTGACAGAAGCCTGTCAGGTGATCATGTTTCTGGACCCTGGCCGCTTCTGTTCTTTAATTTCCCTCTGTATCTTTCATTAATATTAAGTAGCGTTTATATGTTTTTAATGAATCCACTGTTATGTTTTTCTTATTTTCTCAACCTCTGCATTCTTACTTGTTTTGCCTGTTTATGCTCCTCCGGGCCACTAGGAAGCCCTAATTTGCTGTTCACTTTATTGAGATGTGCAGTATTTCTGTGGTCTCAATATTTCTATAGTGATGTGGTTGTGATGGGACATTTAATGTCAGTCAGGCATGTTGTTCTTCTAATGTGTCTCACCTCCTCATGAAAATATTGTTTTAAAACGGAAAGAAAGAAAAGGACGAGTCCCTGCACGGATCACTCTCAAGCATCGTTATTCCCTCCCTCTGATGGCTTTTGTACTAGAAGCTACTACTTGTTGCTTCCAAGGAGGGGATCAGGGCCAGCCTTGGTCTGGGAAAATGCACCTCTACACCTTCTTGTCATGGCAGTTGTCCAAAGAAGAGCACAAGTACAACAGTAAAACTTACTGTGGAGGAGTATCAGGATGGGCAAGAGGGGCTAAACATCTATTCACTGGCCTGACCACAAAAGAACAGAATAGAAAAGAATAAAACTTTGTCATTTAGAATACACTGATGCAGGTGCATTTACACGTGATGCTGTAGCATTAAACAGACAGACAGAATAAAAAGCCCTAAATCAATGTTTTCATCATTGGCATATACAAATAACATTTAAAAAAAAGACCACCAATACATAAGAAAAGCTACTAATGTCACAGATTTGTTAGATAAACCAAAACCCCCAAAGGTGCTTCAGTTAAGGTTGTTTCTGCTGAAGTGTTGGACTTGTAGCTATAATACCAGAATTTCTAATCTTCTGTTGGGCCACAAAATCTGATCTGGTTGAATGGGTGACGATTGTAATGTTGGGAAGGAGAGAGACAAAAATCAATGTGGTTCACCCAGAGCGAGGCTGAACAGATCTCTGTGAAGTCCCCATTTGTGTGAATCTCAGCTGCATCATTTCTGTAAGTGGGGGCTGCATGCAAACTGTACCATGGTTTACTTTAATTTGGCCTTGAACAAAAGAAGGTTCTTGACACTAGAATTTGATTAAGGGGGATATCAGGAAGAAAAGCTTGTCCTGATGTCATATGCCTTTTTCTGGGAAAAGAAGGAACAGAAGTGTGTTATAGTTGTATCTCATGATTTAAAAAAAAAAACCAGTAATGTAAAAACCCAAACATTATCAAGAAATGCTCTGACAGAAGTGCTGATAATAATAGATATGGTCAGATTGGTTGTGTTCCATGTGAATATGAGCCTTACATGGTAGTTTGCAGTTCTCCCAACCATGGGACACTGTAAATCATTTTAACAATGCCCAACAAGTCTTTTAATAGAGGCATTACATTGTCGATTTGGCTTGTAAAATGTCGACGTTCACAATAGACATAATGTTTATTTTTGGATTAATATATTTCATCATTTGCACGAATCCGCATCTCTGACTGACGTAATAAACGCCAAACGCCGGTATACCCGCTTTACATCATGACCTTCACATTGCCCACTACTTGAGACTGCCCTTTTCCTTTCTTGATCAGAAAGAGGAAACATAAATGTGAAACAACACATATTTAGTCCCAAAATAAAACTGTATTTTATATCACAAGCGTTTAATCAATTCTATAATGTACATATTTCTTTAGAAACAACTATAGATTCTTAGAACGCCTACATTTTACTCAGGCATATAAATCGCCCGCCCGCTTTCCGGTCCTTCATCCTTGCGTGGTGCAACATGTGTTGGATAATTCTAGAAGCGACTCTAGTTTGCTCAGACATCTGCGTGAAAGGGTCGTGATCGAGGCAGCTGATCGTCATTTGGAGATTTGGTCACATTTTCTCACTTTTTTTTACTCTTCAACAGGTTGACGGCTTATTTTTGACCGTCAAACACGTCGCTTCGGACTTTAATTCAGCGCAAGTTAGCCTTTAATTAGACTTACCAAGATGTTACGTGTAGCAGTAAGCGTTTCAAGGACTGTCCGGACAAATAGCTGCAGAACGAACGTTCCGTCTCTGATTAAAAAGGTAGGTTTGAATATTCACATTTCGAGTGTTCAAGGTTTGACAACCTCCCGGCTAGCTTAGTCTGCTAACTCGAGACCTACTTATTGACGAGCGAGGCTCTGTTAAAGTCACGCATGCAAGTCTTGTGTAAGGATAGAGGAGAAAAGAGACAGCGCTGATCTCTGCACGGTGAATCAAAGCTTTCAGCTCGTTATTAAACATCGACTCGTTGACCTGATGGTTACACAAGGTTCTTGGTAAAATATATGTGACGCACTTTGGATACCGTCAGAAGTGGGTTTGCTGCGATTTGACTTTAATATCTTTTTGTGGCACAAATTAATCGTTGACCTTCAATGCGACATCTTTTACACAACCTGGTGCCATTAGTTGCATCTCGGTTTGAGGAACATATTAAAGTTCGATAATTGTCCGTGTTGTGATGTCTTTACAGGCATGTTGGGGTGGTTTCCAGTCAGACACCCTCGGAGCTCTGTCCAGAAGGGACTATGCGTGAGTGTGTGTGTGTGTGCGTGCGTGTGTGTGTGTGTGTGTGTGTGTGAGAAACTACCTAATAACCATGTCTGTATTGTAGGTCAGAGGCTGTGAAGGGTGCTGTCATTGGCATTGACCTGGGGACAACCAACTCCTGTGTGGCGGTCATGGAGGGCAAACAGGCCAAGGTGGGCAGGAGTGGACCCCTAACATGCTTGGCATCAGCTCTAACGGCTCAATTTAAATGATGAGGATAATTTGCATCCTTCGATGATTTTAACACCTTCACTGATGCAACCATTGTTTGTCCAAGTATTGTTGCCTCTCTGTCCTAGAAAGAAGATTTTTGTGGCTAAATGTGTGTTGCAAGCGTTCCAATTTGAGGGTTTGGTGTATATTGCCAGGTTTTGGAAAATGCTGAGGGTGCGCGGACGACCCCTTCAGTTGTGGCCTTCACAGCTGATGGAGAGCGATTGGTGGGTATGCCAGCTAAACGCCAGGCTGTCACCAACCCGCAGAACACACTGTATGCTACCAAAAGACTGATTGGACGTCGCTTTGATGACCCAGAGGTCCAAAAAGACCTGTGAGTAGCTATTTAGTCACAAAACCACATCTGAGGGTTTTAGACCGTTTTTGTCAGCTCATTATATGACGTACATCATTGTTCTTTCAACAGTAAGAACGTCCCCTACAAGATTGTCCGAGCATCCAACGGTGATGCCTGGGTGGAGGCTCATGGCAAAATGTACTCACCCAGTCAGGCTGGAGCCTTTGTTCTAATGAAAATGAAGGAGACTGCAGGTATGAGTCCCACAAACTCTAGAGGAGAAATCCCAAGTCTCTTTCTGACCTCTGCATCATCCCTCACTCTTTTGTGTTGCAGAAAATTACCTGGGAACCAAAGCAAAAAACGCTGTCGTCACTGTCCCGGCCTACTTTAACGACTCTCAGAGACAGGTAAGCAAGTTGAGGAACGCATGTTCCAGTGTTGTTCGTTACCATGCTAAAGGGTGTACAGCCTGTTCATCTCGATTGATAGGTATGTTTATTTACATTTGTGACCAATGTCCTCCTGGACTACCTCCACAGACAAAAGCCCCTTTAGCACCGGAGGGACTTTTGCAGTTCCTGTAACCCTTTTTTTTTTTTTCTCATTTGGTCTGGACGGAGTTGGGAACTTTCCCCTTCACTGTCCGTAGATCCTAGAATTTCTGTAGCTCCTACCTCAGAGTGGGGTCTTCTTCCTTGGCATCGAAACGTGGTGACACCTCCTAACCCCCTGTAGTGCCTTACAGCTTCACCCCATGTTTGACTTTTAAATAATCAAGCTGCTGTTCCAGCTCCATTTTGACCAAGTTTGTCTTCGCTGTATAGGTAGCTGAACGCTAACACGGTTTAATGTTTTTCTCTTGTTAGAGCAAGTACAATGTCAAATTTACTCAGATAAAGAGGTGAATTATGCTTCAGTTCTATGAAGAAGAAACATCCTCAACCCTTGACACAGATGCTCTTTATTCCTGCTGCTCAAAGATGGCCAACATTGCTCTTTGTTTGGATGCTCACAAACAGACTGCTTTACATTTCATTGCAGCAAAAATAGACAAAGTGGAAGCCAGGAACATGTTGGATATTTTTTCAGTTTGTTTAGAGTTTTTATTGAACCTATATTTTGTAGACTTTAAGCAAACAGACATTTGATTTCATTGTTTTATGTGCTATTTTTATTCAACTGATGGCCCTTTATTGTATGTAGCCTAGTCTTATATAAAAAGCTCATAAATTGGTATTAGTGCCTGCACATCATTTAGCATTTTTAGCTTAATAAATTCTAATTAACTTTAACCATTTGTACTTAACCACTGATCAGTCCAAAAGCAAATAAAATGCTGGTTTTGGGGGAGGGTAGTTGGTAGAACTGTTTGAGAAGGGAGCTGTTCTGAGAACTGCTCATGTAACCACTTGGTGCCAAAGGGGCTAATGTAAATGCAATTTGAATGGTAAACTTCAGTCGGATTCAGGCCGCCTTTGTAGGGGGGCAGAGTTTGGGCAGAAACACCCCACCCCACACCCCAACATCTATGTTCCCTCTAAAATTCTTGATTAGGGTTCATGGAAAAACAAAAGCCTCGAGTACTTTAACACCTTTTGTTTAGCAACTGCAGCAGATGTTTATTAAAAGGTCTATTGTATTATAAATTCCCCACTATAATTGCTTGATAATGGATTATATTTAAGATATTAAAGGCATTGTTGTGTGTTGGTGAATTTCAGGCTACCAAAGATGCTGGTCAGATTGCTGGTTTAAACGTCCTTCGTGTGATCAACGAGCCTACCGCTGCTGCTCTGGCTTATGGTCTGGACAAAACCCAGGACAAGATGTAAGTTGACCAGGTTGCTACTGAAACATGGAGACACATGACAACAGAATGGCATTAGCATGCTTGCTTGATTGCAGAATTGCTGTCTATGACCTGGGAGGCGGCACGTTCGACATTTCTGTCCTGGAGATCCAAAAAGGAGTTTTTGAGGTCAAGTCTACTAATGGTGACACCTTCCTGGGTGGCGAGGACTTCGACCAGCACCTTCTCACATACATTGTAAAGGAGTTTAAGAGAGAGGTAAAGAAATGGTGCAGAGCTCTGATTCTAGAATGTAGCATCTTTTCTGTGTGCACTCTTAGAATCTGATGAATGTCCTCTGTCCATCCAGTCTGGCGTTGATCTGACCAAAGACAACATGGCTCTGCAGAGAGTCCGAGAGGCTGCTGAAAAGGCCAAGTGTGAGCTGTCCTCGTCCCTGCAGGTCTGTGATCACTGGAGTAACTATAGCAGTCATATTATTAAATCAGGTGATATTCCAGCTCTGAGACAGCTGTCCAGAGAGCACGTGTCCATTTAGAAGAGTTTGCTGTTGTGTCCCAACACTACCATCAGGAGTACCAACACATGAAAGGTGTTTGTGTTACGATGTTGACATGTGGTGCTGTGTTGAGGACTGATATCTACCAGCTGCTAACCCGACCTGCTTTATCCGCTCTGTGGCTGCAGCCATCTGCCAACTGTCCACATGGCTCCACGTCCTCCATTGCCCGGACATGTCCTCTTTGAGAATGTGTCCGGGAGCAGAATTTCAAATTGTCAGAATTTTTATTCTACTCGAACCTCGAACATGCTACATTGAATTTGCGTTGCATTCTCTGTGGTCCACAAAGTAGTCGCCTTCCCCACGCTGAAGGGTGCTACTCATCTGCTCACCCAAGCGTTGATGGACTATCAAAATAAGCGTTAGAATAATCTTTGGTTGTGGTCCTAGTTGGAACTTCACAGTATCCCACAGATTCTCTCTGGGGTTGAGATGAAGGAAGGAAGGAAGCAAGCAAGAACAAACTTTGTTGCCAAGAATGGTTTACACATACGAGGAATTTAACTTGGTGTTTGTTGCTTGCCATGCAGACACGATAAAAATAATACAGTAAAATAAGGATAAAGATAAGGAAATATAAAAATTAGGCATATTTACAATACAAAAAGCATATTTAAAGTCCGGTATAAGGAAGTGAAAAGTGTCTTGTGCAGGGTGATGGTGGTGTGGTGGAGGAGAGCGCATGGTGCTGCTATATTGCAGTGGCCCCATAGAGTCTCTTACTCGGGGCGGGGGCAATATCTGTGGGTTCCTGGGCCTTGTTGAGGAGGCCTGACACGGTGGGAAAGAAGCTGTTTCGCTGGCGAGAAGTTCTGGTCTTGATGGACCTCAGTCTTCTGGCAGATGCGAGTGGCTCTAAAAGTTTAAATCCAGGGTGGGAGGGGTCCGCCACAATCCTGCCTGCACGCCTCAGGGTCCTGGTGGTGTACAGGTCCTGAAGGGGGGGCAGGGTAGCATCCAATCACCCTCTCTGCAGATCAGATGACACGCTGCAGTCTGCCTTTGTCCTTGGCAGTAGCTGATGGAGGAGGTGAGGATGGACTCAATGATGGCAGTGTAGAAGTGCACCATCATTGTCTTTGGTAGGTTGAATTTCTTCAGCTGCCACAGGAAGTACATCCTCTGTTGAGCTCTTTTGATAACAGAGCTGATGTTCAGCTTCGACTTAAGGTCCCGGGAGATGAGGGTGCCCAGGAAGTGGTAGGACTCCACAGTGTTGACTGGGGTGTGTGATGGCTGTAAGTGGGGCTGAGTTCTTCCTAAAGTCCACTACCATCTCCACTGTCTTATCTGCGTTAAGCAGCAGATTGTTTTCTGCGCACCAGTTCGCCAGGTTATCAATCTCCAGCCTATAAGCAGACTCATCCCCTCTGGAGATGAGCCTGATGAGGGTGGTGCCATCCACAAACTTCAGGGGCTTGACGGACTGGTGATTAGAAGTGCAGCTGTTGTATACATGGAGAATAGCAGAGGGAAGAGAACACAGCCTTGCGGGGAACCAGTGCTGATGATCAGAGAGTCCGAGGTGTGCTTCCCCAGCCTCACATGTTGCCTCCTGTCAGACAGGAAGTCTGTGATCCACCTGTGGGTGGAGTTGGGTACGCTCAGCCAGGAGAGTTTGACTTGTAAGATGGTGTTAAATGCGGAGCTGAAGTCCACAAACAGGATTCTGGCATAGTTTCCTGCAGAGTCCAGGTGCTGGAGGATGTCGTGGAGAGTCATGTTAACTGCGTCATCTACAGACCTGTTGGCCCTATAGGCGAACTGCAGGGGGTCGAGGAGAGGGTCTGTGAAATATCTAAGGTGTTGAAGCACAAGGTGCTCAAAGGACTTCATTACTACAGAGGTCAGAGCGACAGGTCTGTAGTCGTTCATTCCTCTGATCCTTGGCTTTATGGGGATGGGGATGATGGTGGTGGTCTTAAAGCAAGCTGGTACATGACATGTCTCCAGTGAGGTGTGCTCATCAATGCCAGATGCCAAGACTCTGCAGACTTGACCTCTTTTCTAAAATTCTGAAATGGGTGAATTTTGGTTTTTCATTAGCTGTCAGTGATCACTATAATCCCTGAATATATGAATGTCTAATCTGAATTCTACTCTGATATTGTCCCGTGTTGAGAAGCAGCCGTACATGTTTGCTCCATGTTATTGCCGTTTGGACCGATGCAGTGGTTGAATCCAGAGTTTTGAGGAACTGCTGTTTTTGCTGGTGCAGACTGACATCAACCTACCGTATCTGACCATGGACGCTTCTGGGCCCAAACATCTGAACATGAAGTTGACTCGGGCGCAGTTTGAGGGCATCGTGGCTGACCTGATCCGCCGCACCGTGGCTCCCTGTCAGAAGGCCATGCAGGACGCTGAGGTGTCCAAAGGCGATATCGGAGAGGTGCTTCTGGTTGGTGGCATGACCCGGATGCCCAAGGTACAGTAGACAATGGGAAGTGTAAAGACCTTGCTAAAGCCTGTGTTTAGATGAGCAGTGACCACAGGGTCAATTCACTTTAGAAGCTGACTGCTGCTGGCCTGGCTGCTATGTTGCTTTCTTTTTTCAATGAGAAATAAAAGGCCATTTTCCTGCTTTCATGTTTGGGTTCTGCTGCCTGCAGACTTTATGCTTAACTGTTGCACTACCCAACACATTTCCCCCACCTTTTTAGCTCTAAGCAAGTGTTTAAAACCAACAATACTGCTGCATTAGTACAAGGTGGCATGTTTGCTTGCACAGTATCAGCCGAAAGCTACAAAACTTGTTCCCCAAACAGCATCAGTTGTTCTGAGGTGACTAATGGAGCTCAGTTTATAACCGCAGTGCCATTGTTGGGTTTTGCAGGTTCAGCAGACTGTTCAGGATCTGTTTGGCCGAACTCCGAGTAAGTCTGTGAATCCCGACGAGGCCGTTGCCATCGGAGCAGCCATCCAGGGAGGTGTTTTGGCTGGTGATGTCACTGATGTGCTGCTCTTGGATGTGACCCCACTCTCTTTGGGTATTGAGACCCTAGGCGGTGTCTTCACCAAACTGATCAACAGAAACACCACAATCCCCACAAAGAAGAGCCAGGTACGTGGATCAGATGCAGTCTCAGCATCCAGCCAGCTGGAGGTGTGACCATGGTTTGATGGTTTGTGCTCTGCTGCAGGTGTTCTCCACAGCAGCTGATGGACAGACTCAGGTGGAAATTAAAGTGTGTCAAGGAGAGAGAGAAATGGCTGCAGACAACAAGGTGCTGGGTCAGTTCACTCTGATCGGGATCCCTCCTGCCCCTCGTGGTGTCCCTCAGATCGAGGTCACTTTTGACATCGATGCTAATGGCATTGTGCACGTCTCCGCTAAGGACAAAGGGACAGGGCGAGAACAACAAAGTGAGTCTCCTACTTTTTTTTTTTTTAAATGCTGCTTTATTGCCAATATGCTGATGAGCATGTCAACACCTTCTCTCCTCCCCACAGTTGTGATCCAGTCATCAGGAGGGCTCAGTAAAGACGACATTGAGAACATGATCAAGAACGCTGAGAAATATGCTGAGGAAGACCGGAGGCGGAAGGTGAGGACTGGATGACCCCAACAGATGTTTGCAGTGTGTCCACCTGAGTTGTTGCTGGTTGAATGATCACTTGTGTGATGTTTGTCAGGACCGTGTAGAGGCTGTCAACACTGCTGAGGGCATCGTCCATGACACAGAGGCCAAGATGGAGGAGTTCAAGGATCAACTTCCTGCTGACGAGGTTTGTGTGGTGTTTCGGAGCTGACTTAATCCCTAACTGGCCTCTATCACCCCCCAAATAGAGATATTATTGTTTTCACATTGCTTTAAAACACATGAACATGTGCAGTGGTTGAGGGTAGTGAGGAGGCTTTCTGGCAAGGTCCCAGCACATCTACTGCTTGGGCCCTCACAGACTGGGCCTCTGCACCCAGGAACAGCACCCACTTGAATGAGAATTGATTTTTTTTCCAGCATTTCAGCCGGATAAACAGAGGTTGGACTCTCCCCTGTGGAGATAATCAAGTTGTTGTTATCTGCTCTGTTAGTGCAACAAGCTGAAGGATGAGATCGCCAAGGTCCGGGACCTTCTTGCCAACAAAGACTCAGAAACTGGAGAGAACATCAAACAGGCTGCCAACAACCTGCAGCAAGCATCGCTTAAACTCTTTGAAATGGCCTACAAGAAGGTGAGAACTGACACTCCTTTTTAGATTCATGGACTGAAAATACTTATGTGACTGTTGACTAGTAAAGCAAAAGCCTTCCCTGGCTGCTGGGGGTGTTGTATCCTGAAGTGGGACCTGAATGCAGATGTCATTGAATGGTGTCTATTCCTGTTGAGTGAACTGCAATTTCCCTCCCTCTTCTGTAGATGGCAGCAGAGCGGGACGGCAGCAGTTCAGGCTCATCAGAAGGAGAGAAGAAAGAGGGGCAGCAGTAGATCCCCCTCAGTGGTGATGGAATAGTTGCACTGCTACAGCGGTGGGGGTGGGGGGTGGTGGGTTCATGGTAGGGACGGGTGGCAACTCTGAGTGACAAGCTGAATCTTGATCATTCTCTCTATGCTATCATTCTACTGTGTTTTGGCAGTAAAATATTCTAATAAGAGAAAAATGTCAGTGTATCCTTCCACATTCTGATCCTGTCTGTAATTTGTCTGTACATTGTCATCTGTTATTTACAAAGCTGTTAACTTTGTGATTCAGTAAAATGTCTTTTAGTTCATGTTTTCTTTGTTTTTTTTTGCCTCAGGTCAGTGGGGATTAGATGAACTGCTGTCAGGCCTGTGTGTCTGATCTTTAGAACCCTCAACAGGGATCATTGAGGTTTTTCAACATGCATGGCATCATTCACCCAGTTTGACATTTTAGATCTTTTCATGCTGGAAAGGACAAATTCAATGAGAGAGTCAAAGTTCAGCTCCATCAATCCTATTAAAAGTATAATAGGAGGCCACAAGTTCTTGCTGTAACATTAAGAAATGCGTGCTGATTATGCAAATGGGAAACCTGTAACCTCCAGTCTGGATGGTGGATGTCTTGGGTGACAGTTCATGATGTTGGGTGGGAGGGAACTCTTCGGTGTTGTGATGGGGAGCCAAGGAACCAACCGGTGCTCTTCTCTGGTTTGGTAGGAGTGAAGAGAAAGGAACATTTTCTATTAAAGTGTGAAGTTGCTCCATGGCTGTTGACTTCAGCAAACATTCCTGCTCGTCGTTTCCTCCTGAATGTTGCGAATGAGACATTGATCCCTGCGGAGGTGGCTGGACACTTGTACATTCTGATAGTTTAGACCTCAGCTGGTATTTTTGAGTGCTTTACTAAGTGTCAAATGTTTGACCCACAGGTGAAATATATATAAAGAACAATTATGATTCACTTTGGAAAAAAAATCACTGAGTGTGTGTGTGTGTGTGTGCTTTATGCAGCATATTTCAGTAAATAAACCCAAATTTTTTCTGTCATAAAATGACCCATGCCAGCATTGACTGTCTGAAAATAGAAACACGTCCACCTGAGTCAATGATAACAGTTTAAGGTGATTATGATTTTTTTTTTGATTTTTTTTTTTTTTTTACAAAGTGTTTTATTTTACATACAATTAATGACATGTTTACAAGTAAGGGGTGCCTGATGGCTCACACTACAAATAAATACTGGTTGAAGTCCCAAGTTCGGATTCTGACAGCTCAGCCAGTTGGGAACTAGGCTGAGGAGCAGAGGGTTCTTGGCTCATACACCTTCAGAGCACTGCCCAGGTACCAAACCCACAAATGCTCATCTAGGGCCCTGTTATGACCCGGCGACTCATCCAGGGGTGGACCTGCCTTCACCCATTGTGGCTTCTCCTTGAGACCCCGAGAGGGATAGAGTGGTTAAGAAAACGAGAAAAATATCAAATGTTAAAATGCAAAACCACAGGGGGATCACATGAAGCAACATGATTCAACACTAATTTGAGTCAATTGACCACTGGAAGCTATTGAGCTTAAATACAAATATTTACCGGTACACATAAACATTTATTTAAAATATTTAGACTTTTCAAATATAAAAACAAGACAAGAGTTATAATCAATTTAAATCTAATCAAATTTAGGGATTCAATCAATTTTATTTGCCATTTTTACTTCACAAAGTGGCACTCATCTGTTCCTCTGCTTGTGAACAGTACACCTTTCTCTCGTCATCTGACCTCATCTGATACTAGTGGCAGGAGATTGGATGCTGAGTCTAGATCACAGTGGGCAGCTTCTGACTCATGGGCCACAATGGGTTCTAAAATTTGACCGAGGGGCCGGACCAGGAACAGATGAAAGGAATGTTTGTGTAAATGAATATAATTGACATGTAAAAGCCTTTACACAAAAGGTTTTGGTCTTTAAGAGGCAGTAAAGCATGAATATGCAAGGCTTATTGTACAAATTATTTTCACAAATTTTTTCCACCAGAGAAACTTCCATGCAATTTCAGCAGGAATGGTGTTTTTGGTCTCCCTTTTATGCCAGTGGATTGAAGTGGGAGTTAGTTTTGCTGTGGCAATTCTCAGGCTAGAGCTGACGTGTTGGTCCGTTAACTTGGATCTGTGACGCGCTTTGTTGATGATCATGAAAATAATCATCAACAAATAATAATAATCATAAAATAATTTTATGTACTTAAAATGAACATTCAGTTCCAAAAAAAAGAGAGTGAGAAATGTCCAGTCCAACCATCATGAAAGCCCTTCAGGAGTACATCTGGGTAGAGAGTGGAAACTATGCCTACTAGCGGTGGCAGAGGTAACTACAACTCCAAAGAATAACAAAATAGTAATATACAAAGGTACAAACCCAAACCACATAAACCACCAAAGGTTTAATAGGACCTAGGCCCAAAACCTAGAGGAGAGAGGGTGCTGACCCAAAACGTTGAGGCATAGAAAGAGGCCCTCATCAGTGGCCACCAGGTGTCATCAGGGGTGTGCCAAACCTTTGCCGGGAATACTATGGCAACCAGAAAAACAGACAGGGGACGCAGGAGAGAAATGCAACATGCATGCGCATACCCATTAACCATCTAGTTAAACATATAAGGTATTTCTATTTTTGATGTGACTAGATACACTATTTTGCCTTTAGAAAAAAAGGGTAGGTGACCCTAGAAACAAGGACAGAGCCTCAGAACGCAGAGTAAACTCGAACTGAAACATTTTTTACAATATCTACAAATAGTGACTCCAACTTGCCATAGTGAATCGTGCGGCACGCTAACCAGGTATAGTGGCCTTTGCCTGGGGTGAGGTGGAAGCCTCAGAAACCTGCTTTAACCATAGGAAGAGTCCTGGAAAAGGAAAACAGCTCACTCAGTTTCACCGCTTGTTCTTCTATTTGCACATACTCCGACAGCCATTCTATCTTCGGCCCCCTGCTGGGCCACATTCAGAGTTCCTGTCTGAGTTCTCTGATTTCTTATCTGACTTGGTCCTTAGAATGGACAAAGTCATTATCATTGGAGACTTTAATATCCATGTAGACGTTGTAAATGACAGCTTTAGAAATGGCTTCATCTCATTACTTGAGTCAGTTGGTTTCCTCCAGCAGATAAACCAACCAACTCATTACTTCAACCACACTCTAGATCTAGTTCTGACTTATGGTGTTAGAACATGTGTCAGTCTTCCCTCAGAACCCACTCCTGTCAGACCATTCTTTTATCACTTTTACATTTATGATTAAGGATTCTTCTATGCTCAGAGCGCTGTCTTGCTATAGCAGATGTCTTTCAGATAATGCTGTAGCTAAGTTTAAGGAAGTGATCCCTGTGCTAATCCCAGGACCACCGTGTGTTTCCCCAGGGGTAAATCATTATAATCTTAGCCCTGCTGAGGTTGACTCTATTGCGGAAGGTGCAGCAAACTCACTGAGAATCACGCTTGATTCTGCCCCCCTGAAAAAGAAAATAGTAAATCAGGGGAGGTGTGCCCCCTGGTATAATTCACATATCAGGACCCTCAAGCAGAAAGTGCGAAGACTGGAAAGGAAGTGGCATTCTTGTAAAATAGACAGCTATCATGTAGCCTGGAAAGACTGTCTATTAGTTTACAAAAAGGCCCCCGTAAGGCTAGAACAGCTTATTTTTCTTCTTTAATTGAGGAAAATAAGAACAACCCCAGGTTTCTTTTCAGCACTGCGGCCAAATTAACTAAGAGTCACAGTGTTTTAGATCCGCGTATCCCTTCTTCCCGTAGTGGTGAAGACTTCATGAGCTTCTTCACTGATAAAGTTCTAGCTATCAGAGAGAAAGCTAACCAGGCCATCCCAACAACTGGACCATCACCAGATGTGCTGACTGTGGGAACATACAGGTTCTCCAACGAGCCCTTAAACTTCTTCAGCCCTATATATTTTTCTGAGGCGTCATCGCTAATTCAGAAATCCAAGTCCACCACGTGTCTTTTAGATCCCATCCCAAGGAGGATGCTTTACCACTTTAGTGTCAGGTTATGTACCCCGGTCCTACAAGGTGGCAGTGATTAAGCCGTTGCTTAAAAAGCCATCACTGGATCCTGACGTATTAGCAAATTATAGGCCAATATCCAACCTTCCTTTTATCTCTAAAGTTCTTGAGAAGGTGGTGGTGACTCAGTTACTGGAGCACCTGCAGAGAAACAGCCTGTTTGAGATGTTTCAGTCAGGCTTTAGAGATCACCACAGCACAGAAATGGCACTTCTTAAAGTTACTAATGATCTTCTCATAGCTTCAGATCACGGACTGGTCTCTATGCTGGTTCTGCTGGATCTCAGTGCTGCTTTTGATACAGTTGATCACAGCATCCTGTTCCATAGACTGGAACACGTGACTGGGATTAAAGGGACAGCACTTAACTGGTTTAGATCATATTTATCTGATAGATACCAGTTTGCTCATGTCCACGGTGTTCCCTCCTCATATAGTAGGGTTAGCCACGGAGTTCCTCAAGGTTCTGTACTTGGACCAATCCTCTTCACCTTGTACATGCTTCCCTTAGGGAACATTATTCAGCAGCATGGGATAAATTTTCATTGTTATGCTGATGACACTCAGCTTTATTTATCCATGAAACCAGAGGAGACAGAGAAATTAGTGAAGCTCCAGACCTGTCTTAAAGACAAAGTCCTGGATGTCTTCAAATTTCCTCCTCCTTAACCCAGGAAAAACTGAGGTCATGGTGTTTGGTCCTTAACCTCTCAGGGATAGATTAGATCATATGATCACTCTAGATGGTATCTCATTAACATCTAGTCTCTCTGTGAGGAATCTAGGGGTAAGTTTTGATCAAAATCTCTCCTTCAACTCACACATTAAATTAGTCTCTAGAAGTGCCTTTTTTCACCTGAGGAACATCACAAAGATCAGGAAGCTACTGACCCACCATGATGCTGAAAAGTTAGTCCATGCTTTTGTTACTTCCAGGCTGGACTATTGTAATTCTTTATTATCAGGGTGTCCAAACAACTCTTTAAGAAGCCTCCAGTTGTAGTCATTTATATTTTGGCAAAATCTAAAAAATTAGTAAAGGCAGAAGCAACCATCTTTGACCTCACCTGCCTATTCCACCTCTTTACAATGGGGGCCCAAGATCGACAACAGTACTTATTCTTCTATTACTTGTGATACTACTGAATTCATAAACATTTTAAACTACTACGCATTCATAAACACACACACACACACACACACACACACACACACACACACACACACACATTTTTCTGTTAGTAATCCGACAAATCAATTCATTAACATGAGAAAGAAAAGACTGGTGCTCAGCATCACCGTGACTGGTATCAATTCATGACAACATGGGGTAGAACACCAACACACAACTAAGTGGAACATGGTCACCATGAGACGGAAAGTGCTGAATCATGCTTCATTTGGTAGAACAATTCATGGTCCCAGATTCATCCTTCAGTGCAGGACATTTGTGTTTAGAACCTCTAGCTGATCTTGAGCTGATCGTTGGGTCTATATGTAAAATAAGTCTATATGTAAATAAGTCATATCTTTACCCGGCTCCTGGATGTACAGTAATGTTGGTTGACCACATATACTTAAATGAGAGTTCACTTTAACTGCCACAGCCTTAATTAAAAAAACTCGTGAATAAAGTCTAATTTGAAGTTAACATTAAAAGAAACATTATTTACACAAATAAGGGAACAGTGGATGTGTTGTGTTGTGATTTGCAGCCAAACTTCAAGAATGCAGACAGCTTATCATGAAAAATGGTTTATCTCCTCTATTTACACAATGTAATTTACACAAATGAAGCAAGGTGCGCGTGCTGATCGTGCCTGCGGTGGTGAATGGTGTCGGAAACAGACAAAAGGTGAGGTGCTCCTCAGAGAGGGAAACCTGGTGACCTCAGGAAAGGAGACAAAAGGACAAAAGTTAGTCAAAATGCAAAAATCACAAGAACAAAGAGTCTGGAACGCTCGATTTTCCACTGGCAACAATGAAACCATGTGATGATGGACAGCTGCTCTTGGCTCCTGAAGAGGCTCCAAATCACTCCGATTAGCTGCAGCGGTGGACACAGCCAGCAGGAGAGATGGGTCAACCACACTAGTGGAAAACACAATACAGCCCAACCCCGACCTTCCCCTGCTTATCAGAGTAAAGGTAATGATTGTTCCTTAGGGGAGCATCTACAAGGTGAAGGCTTGCATCACACATGTACATATCCTGCTTTCCCTTCAGGAATGTCTGGATGTATCCTGTAAAACCACTGCTGCTCCAGCACCGCTGTAATCTCACCTACTCTGTAACCAAGCTGGAGAGCCTTGTTAAACTCTTCTGTCACCCAGACTCCTGTGAGTGCTCTGACCTCTTGGCTCTGCTCGCAAATCCCATGTTGGTTGTTACTCTCAGTGCATGTGTGGCACAACATTAACACCAACTTACCTTTAGAGGCTATGTGGAGCAGCACGGGGTAGTAGAGGCCTCAAGTCAGGTGAACAAAGTCCCTGATGAGACCAAAGTATTTTTCAGCAGTGTCAGAATCTTAGTGTATGACAATGGGGTGACCCAGAGGATAAGCCCAGGTGGTATTTACATAGTGATACAAAGAGGTGACATCTACATACAGCATGTGCTCCTCCACTCCTGCCGTGTACCTCAACCTGAAAGCACTGGTCAGACCCCAGCTAGAGCCTCAAGGGGAGAGATGTTTGGGAAAATTCTGCTGCTGCTGACCCTGCTGCTGCTACTGCTGCTGCTGACCCTGCTGCTGCTACTGCTGCTGCTGACCCTGCTGCTGCTGCTGCTGCTACTGCTGGTGTGACTGCTGCTGCTGCTGCTGCTGCTGGTGTGACTGCTGCTGCTGCTGGTGTGACTGCTGCTACTGGCGACCCTGCTGCTGCTGCTGACCCTGCTGCTGCTGCTGCTGCTGCTGACCCTGCTGCTGCTACTGACCCTGCTGCTGCTGCTGCTGCTGACCCTGCTGCTGCTGCTGCTGACCCTGCTGCTGCTACTGCTGCTGCTGACCCTGCTGCTGCTGCTGCTGCTACTGCTGGTGTGACTGCTGCTGCTGCTGCTGCTACTGCTGGTGTGACTGCTGCTGCTGCTGCTACTGGCGACCCTGCCGCTGCTGCTGACCCTGCTGCTGCTGCTGACCCTGCTGCTGCTACTGCTGCTGCTGACCCTGCTGCTGCTGCTGCTGCTGACCCTGCTGCTGCTGCTACTGACCCTGCTGCTGCTGCTGCTACTGCTGGTGTGACTGCTGCTGCTGCTGCTGCTGCTGCCCCTGCTGCTGCTGCTGGTGTGACTGCTGCTGCTGCTGGTGTGACTGCTGCTACTGGCGACCCTGCTGCTGCTGCTACTGACCCTGCTGCTGCTGCTGCTGCGGCCGACCCTGCTGCTACTGCGACTGCTGGTATGACTGCTGCTGCTGCCATCGCTGCTACTGTAGCTGCTGCTGCTGCTGCGACTGCTGCTGCTACTGACCCTGCTGCTGCGGCGACTGCTGCTGCTGCCGTCGCTACTGCTGCTGCTGTAGCTACTACTGCTGCTGCTGGTGTGACTGCTGCTGCTGCTGCTTCTGCTTCCACTGCTCCTGCTGTTGCTGCTCCTACTGCTAAATGGTGGAATTTAGATTGTCTGGGGTTTGGTCTGTCTGGCTAGATTGGTCCCTAGATTGGTCTGTAGCTTGCGGGTCTCTGTAAGATCAAACAAATTCAGGTTGTCCACGCCATTTTCAAGATGAAAAAGTCAACATCTGTTGGAGATGGTTCAGTCTCTACAGCATGGTCTGAATATAATTGGTTCAAGACGTCATTCAAATGCTGAAAACGTCAATATCCTGATTTAAATCCCTAATGGGGATTTCACTTGAATCTGCTATGGAATCACAAAATGAAAATCAAAATGTTGAAAACAATTTATTTTATTTATTATTAGTTAAATTATTGCAACTATAATCAGTGAAAGATTAAAGAAATCTTTTGAAACCAATGGACACCCACCTTACTTTATATTGCTACTGAATAAGACAACTATGATCCACCTTACACCTAGAAATAATGAATAACTAATAATTATCAACAAAAATAATTCAGAACTTTCAGAAAAAAAAACACATTTTCACATGAATTAAAAACAGCAAGGACGGTAATATTTTTCAAAAATGACTCTTCAGATCTGGACCCTATTCAGACACCACATGAAAAGATAGCTGTCATTCTTACCGTCTTATGTTATTAAAACTGCACTGATTCAGTAACTAACAGGTATTTAAATAAAGACTGGATTTAAAAAAAACACACATTAACATTCTAGAAGGATTAAAGGTTGCATCAGCAATTCTTAGCCAAATCCTTGTTGTTCATGATTAGGAGAACTTCCCTCACAAACAGTTAGTAGCTTGTCTACTAAGAGAGAGGCCAGTAGAAGAGGTCCAGGCCACCGTGTGAGCCAACAACGGTTCACATGCAACAGTGAGAGTGTCAAACAGCCTTTAAACTCTTCCTGAAACCTTGAGAAAACAATTAATCATGTCCACCAGGAACATCTCTTTTTTTTTGTCAATGCCCCCAAAAAAGTATGAAAAATCTACTTTTGAAAAAGGATCTGATTGGATGCATCATCCAGGTCTTTATTCACATTCTCTTATAAAATGCAGTATTCTATGAATTGCTTTAACTAGATAAAAAATAAAAAAGTCTATGATGCACTTTTGTTTGATCATCAGTAAAGTTGTATCTTGGCTCGGTCACTGGTTTTGTTCATGGTTTATCAGGAGTAAAATGTTGGCTTGGCCTAATGCTCAGAGTGCCTTTCAATCATGCTGCCCACTCAAGAATGAAAGAAGCGCGTCACTGTTCACTACTTGAAGATTAGCAGCTTCTTTAAGTACAGCGTCTTGTCTTGATAATCTTTCTTGGTAAACACAAAATATTATCTCTGTTGTCTGTGGAAGATCAGACTATAAGCTGAAAAGGAATCCAGCATCAAACGAGTAGTCCTTCTACCAGATGTCCGACCTCAGTTCTCTGGTGCTGAGCCGTGTGCTGCTGAAGTTGAGGTCCAATTTCTTTCCCCGTGTACTGGTCTGAGACACCTGGTAAAAACACAACACAAAGTGATTTTACTGTTGTTGCTACTGCTGCTGCTACTACTACTACTGCTGCTATTACTGCTACTACTATTGCTACTGCTGCTATTACCGCTACTACTGTTACTGCTGCTATTACTGCTACTACTATTGCTACTGCTGCTATTATTATTGCTACTACTGTTACTGCTGCTGCTACTACTATTTTTGCCATGGGGTAGGAGCAGAGGTTGTTAGGATGTGGAGGTCAGGTTTGTTTTTTGTGCTCATTTCCCTCTCTGTGCAGGCTGGCTGTGGCAGGCAGATTTCTCTGACCCCTTCTCTGGAGCTTCTCACCTGCTGCATTGTAAGCTAGTTGAACAAATTTCAGTTTTTCTGATTGCTTTTTGCTTCCAGCCTCGCTCACCACGCTCAGTCTTGTCTGGTTAATCCAGCCTGCCCTCGTTTCAACGACACCTGAAAGATTTGTTTGGTGCTCTTTTTGTTTGAAATAAACCTCTGTGGATTTAGTGTCCTGTGTGGCATCCGCCATAACAGATGTTGTCTCTGTCTTTCCTACACAGTCGTATACACTCACTGAGCTAGAAACCATCATATTTGCAACCCTGTTTAATGCTGTCTGCTAACTCATCTTTGTCTCAGTTATTCTTTCGTCCTTTCACTAAGATGGTTTGTCTTACTTCAAACCATATTAAAGTATGTAACATGTTGGTTGGAGTGTAGTACATTGTTCAAAGGTTTATTAAATGATTGTGTGTGTGTGTGTGTGTGTGTATACACACACACACACTGTATATACAGTATACTGGTATATATAATAGGGTCATGTGAGGCGATGTTTTTCAATTTGTTATTTCACAGTGAACTGTTCTCAGCATGAAGGAAAAATGACTCTTCCTTAACAAGTAGTCTTTCTTACCAGTAGAGAGAATGTCACCCTACAGATTAACCTTTACATTGAGGCCTCTCTCATTTAGGCTCCTGAAGTAGCTTTAGAGCTCATTGGTCACATCCTGTTTTCCATTCCCTTGTCTAACAGGCTAGATGGTGCTGTTGTAGGTAAGGTTAACAAAAATGTACTTGTTTCTGTTGTCCCACCTCTCCATTCAGAAGTGTCATGGGGATATTGCAATAATCATGGCATCTTCCAGGGCCCAGAGTGGAGAACCGCATGTTGGAAGAAGATGAAAGCAGTGGCAAGAGGATGGAAGACTGTGGTTGAAGTTGGAAATCATAACTGTGACAGAAATGCCTCATCTGTGCTCCTGTCGAAGCATGGCTGCCTCCCACTGGTACTAGCTGGTTGTAGTCAGGGATCTCCGTGGCCAAAGCCACCTGTTGTCACAATAATAAACAGGAATGTGATGCTCGTTAAAGATCATCTTGACACCAGCATCATCTTTGTCTAGAAGCACCATTCCAAAATGGAGGGGGAGGCCTAAATCATAACTTATAACAGTGAAGAATACTCACCCCAAACAGGTAAACACCTGTTCACACACAGGTGAAAAAACTCCACTCTCTCCTGGGACATGTGACCCTAAAGACTGACCTGGGCCTTTGTCTAGCTAATGACCCTAAATGACAGCTATTCATGAAACCAACTCCTTAATGATGGGCAGGCCACTCCCACAAAGCCGCTCAGAACTGAAGAAGCCTTCTGGACGAGAGGAGAACATTCCTTAGTTATTTTTAACAGCCCAGTTGACTAGTTCCTGACACTCCAATGTCTTAAGTAACCCCAAACCCAAACATTGCTACAGTGAATAATGTCATCCCCCTTGATAAGGCCCCCCTAAATACTGTAATAGATTTTTGGACAGCATCCTTGAACTGCTCTCTATGACCTATATGGATTTTGAATGTAAAATATTTGTTGAAAACATGAACGTTCCTGTTGACATTCCACAGGACAATAAAGGTGGCGTGTCCTTGAAAACTTTGGACTAACCCAGCATGGGATAAAGCCTACGCACAGCAAATGTTGCAAATTAGACCAAATCCTCCCTAAGGGTTTTCATGGTACAAATATTATCTGGCCATGCATGTATCAATGGCATGATCAAAATGGCGCTGTCCCAGGCGGCAGCCAGTAGTAGCAGCTCCCTAAACTTAATTGTTCTTTTTTAAATTTTCGTAGTGTTTTCTATTTACTTGTTTACATTCTTTTCTATTTGGATTTACTTTCTTTCTTTCCATTTACAACTGGAGTATTCAGACACCATGTTCTGGAGGCTCGAATACTTTTTTCTCTGTTTTGCGGTGCTTGGGATATTCACGGCCCCCATCAGCTGTGCTGAGAAGCGGACCGGTATTGTCTATACACGAGACCAGCTGATGGCTCTAAGACCACCATCCTTCGTGGCCGGAGAGAAGCCCCAAATCCCGAAGGAGCTGAGGAGGAAACAACGATGGAGTAAGGCTGGAGTTAAACAGGATGAAGAGGTGACGTTTTAAACCCTGCGTCCCCGCGGTCATAACGGGGAACGTCAGGTCCCTGGCAAATAAGATGGACGAGCTGGAGGCGCTCACACGGACCCAGCGGGAGTACAGAGAGGCCAGTATCATGTGTTTCACAGAGACATGGCTCCATGGACTGATACCGGACTCTAATGTGACGATCGCTGGTTTCACCACTGTGCGAGCGGACCGAGACACCACCGCGGCCGGTAAGAAGAAAGGAGGGGGACTTGCCGTGTTCGTTAGCAACAGGTGGTCAAGTCAATGGTCTGATGGTGCCATTGACTGTCTGCGGGATGCCCTGGAGACCACCAACTGGTCTGCTCTCTGTGAACCACATGGTGAGGACCTGGATGGACTGACAGACTGTGTTTCTGACTACATCAAGTTCTGCACTGAGAACTCCGTCCCCACCAAGAAGGTACGCTGTTACCCAAACAACAAACCATGGGCGACAAGTGACCTGAAGGCCCTTTTGAACTAGAAGAAGAGGGCCTTCACTGCTGGGGACCCAGCTGAGCTCAGGAGAGTACAGAAGGAACTGAAACGCAGTCTGAAGGAGAGCAAGGACGCCTATAGGAAGAAGCTGGAGGAGAGACTGGAGAGGAACCAGACCAGGGATGTTTGGATGAGAACAATCACTGGCTTCCAGAAGAGAGGAACACGCTCAGCTGATGGGAACGTGGACCAAGCTAATGAGTTGAACCAGTTTTTCAACAGGTTTGATTCTAGCTCCTCCTCCCCCAGCTGTCCCAATATTCCTCTGGATAACAGTGGGTCCCCTTCACACCTCCCAGAGCCCCTAACACTTCTGCCAACTTCTTCCCCCTCCCCCCTGCTGACACCCTACTTAGATTCTAACATGTCACCCATCCCCCCGACAGGACTATCCTTCACGTCTGGCCAGGTGAGGAGAGAGCTGGAGAGGCTCAACCAGAGAAAGTCTGCCGGACCGGACGGCATCAGCCCACGAGTGCTGAAGAACTGCTCCAGGCAGCTGTGTGGAATACTGCAGCACCTGTTCAACCAGAGCCTTCATTTTCAGAGGATCCCAGTGCTTTGGAAGACATCCTGCCTGGTCCCGGTGCTGAAGAAGACCCATCCTGTGGCACCGAGTGACTACAGGCCAATAGCACTGACCTCCCACATTAGGAAGGTCATGGAGCGGCTGGTGCTGTCACACCTCAGACCTCTGGTGAGCCCCTTTCAAGACCCTCTGCAGTTTGCCTATCAACCCAAGGTGGGGGTTGAGGACGCAGTGATATACCTGCTACAGAGGGCTTACTCCTCCTTGGACAGACTAAACACCACAGTGCGGGTCATGTTCTTCGACTTCTCTTCTGCCTTCAACACCATCCAGCCAAGACTGCTGAGGGCTAAGTTGGAGAACATGCAGATGGATGCTCCCCTTGTTTCTTGGATCGAGGACTACCTGACAGGTCGACCACAGTTTGTGAGACTGCGGAGCTGTGTGTCCGACCCCCTGATGAGCAACACAGGAGCTCCACAAGGAACTGTGCTCTCCCCCTTTCTGTTCACCACCTACACAGCTGACTTCCAGTACCACTCTGAGACATGTCATCTCCAGAAGTACTCGGATGACACAGTCATAGTCGGGTGTGTGGAGAATGGACAGGAGGATGAATACAGGGACCTTGTGGAGAGTTTTGTTAGGTGGAGCAGGGAGAACCTTCTGCAGCTCAACGTGACCAAGACGAAGGAGATGGTGGTGGATTTCAGAAAAAGCAAGTCCCCTCCTTCCCCAGTCTGCATTAGTGGGAAAGATGTGGAAATAGTCTTTGTAGATTTTCATTCAGCCAGGTCATATTATTCCCTTAAAGTCTAGTGAAGAGTCAACTGCATTGTTGAAAGCAACTGAAGTAGCATTTGAAGTCTTCATTCTTCTGGTTTGGTAGGAGTTGAGACTATTTAAGATGCAGTGTGAAAAGGATGAATTCTGACCACCAGGGAGTAGGTTTCATGAATAGCAGTTAGTCATGGACCAAAAAAGGCCTCAAGAAACCAGGTGATGCAGTGTCCATCGGGTGAGTGGTTAGGGTCACGTCTGACGAGTCAGGGGTGATTCCACCTTTGTGTGAATGGGTGTCTCCCTGTTTGAGGAGAGTAGTCAGTACTGTGTTATAAGAGGATCAAAGGAAACACCTTAAGGATGGATGTTCTAGCCTGACAAAGAAGGTTTCTTTTACCTTTGTTCAAATCATTTGTTTTCTCTGGCTAACATCTGACAATGGTCTTTGCCTCCCTGGACCACACACCCCTGATATATGCACACATATGATGTATATCTAGACTCCTTCAAAAAATACATTCTATAAATAGCATCTACTAAAACTGCAGGAATATTTCAATGAAAACTGCCAATTTAACGAAGTTCAATTTATATATTGTTCAAATTATTCTGCAAGACAACATGTTTACCTGATCTTTAGACAGAATCTCTTTCTGTTTAGCAGGCATCTCATATAACATCTGTTTCCAAAACTTAGAAGTGGGCTTGTTGCTCTTTGGACCCTTCCACTTAATAACCGATAGCGCCTGAAGAGAAATGTAACTTTTTAGCTGAAGGTTTTCACATCACACAACTACTCCACACATTGTCATTCTTACCTTAATTGTTTGTTTAAGCAATTCCACCTCTTGGTAATTGATAACGTTCTTCAGGTCTACACACTCAATCATGATCACCTGCAGACAGAAACACAACTACACATCAGGTTTTTGGAACCTAGATAACACCTCAATACCATCAACCAAGCAATACTACAGAATGTAATCCCAATCTGTTTGCATAAAACTAGCTTTTCAGTTTGCCTCCTCAAATGAACACCTTGATCTCTCCAGTAACCAGCATGGAATGGAGACGAGTCTCAATCAGGAAGACACTCCAGCCTCTTTTGGCAACAAAATCTGGAGTCAAAACAAGGATGAGACGTCTGCTTTGATCCACGCTGCGAGCCAAGTCCTCAACGTAAGCTTGGAGAAATATAAGAGAAGAAAGACAACAAGAAGCAATGTTTCCAAAGGAGTTACCAAGATAACTATGCAAAGTGACATCCTGGCCTTCCTTAAAGAGGTTAAAACACATAGTGAACCATTTCATGACAAAACTGTAGCAATTTAGGATGGAGGAACTGCTGAGGTCAAGATTAAAACTTATGTTGCTAAAATTTTGTACTATATATATATATTTTAAGTCAAGCTGACATTTAGCTGTAAAGGACTTTCAAAAGCATAATTACAAAACAGATGAATTAAATAGAGGGAGAATGTGTAAGTCTATAACTGATCCTTAACTCAAAGCTGCTGTCGTCTAAAAACATCCACACATTTTCCACAGGACAGGATTGTGGGGAGCCACTGTCCCAAAAACTGTAAATTCCTATGGAGACACGCACCTTCTCCCCTCTTGTTGTCTCGTAGCATGCCGAGCTAATGCTTTCATACCTAAATGTGTCTGTCCTTGAAGAGTTTTCTAAGGTGGCCTTTCCACACATTGCCAGCAGCAGCGGTTGAGAGATTAGTGGCTTTTTTCCCCACCCCTCATACTTCATCATGTTGATACTGTCGTCACTACGCCTTTACATCCGCCGGAAGACTGCGAGCTAAACCATGGACAGCATGGAACTTTAGCCCGGGTAACGATTAACCTATTTGGTAACGATTAACCTATTTGTTTCAGACTTTGCAATTTTGTCCCTTTTGTGAAGTTGACAAGCTCAGCGCAGACTGCCCAGTGTCCCAGCACTAATTTAGCAAAGGCGGCTAATCTGGAAAACAACATTTGCCTATTTTGCCAAAATTCTATTTCTAGTGATTAGGTTCCGAAGTGCATCCCCGGCTGTTTATGTTGCCAGTTCAGGCACTGTGTAATCTCTTCTCTGCAGGAGCTGAGCAGCTCACAGATCTGGGATTTTTGTCGGTGTGCTGACAGGAGTGATAGAAACTTATTACTCAAGCTGCAGTGGCATTTCCCATGCATGACACACTTCACATATGTGCTTCCATTACGATGGTATAACAGGACGATTGTGTGTCCTTCAGAGGTCGGTCTGCTGACATGATGTCTGTGAGTGAATCAGAACGGGACAGGCAGTGTATCTTAAAGTCATCAGGCCCAGGCGTTCTTCCAGTAGAAAAGGGGTGGTGGAATCCAGAATGGTCATACACTTATCAAAATAACAGATGGGGAGTTTCTTAAATCAAATCAAATCAATCTTTATTTATATAGCGTCTACAATCAAAATTGGTGCTTTCCAGAATCACAGGGCCTAACCCCAGACAAGCAACAGTGGCAAGGAAAAACTCCCCTTTAACAGGAAGAAACCTTGAGCAGGACCAGGCTCATGTAGGGGGACCCTCCTGCTGATGGGGGGGCTGGGTAGAGAGAGAGGAGAGGGAGGAGGACAGGTAGAGGATAGGATAGGTAGGAGAGGGAGAGGGAGAGGGAGAGGAGAGGAGAGGAGAGGAGAGGAGAGGAGAGGAGAGGAGAGGAGAGGAGAGGAGAGGGAGAAGGAGAAGGAGAAGAAGAAGGAGGGGGAGAGGAGAGGGAGAGGAGAAGGAGAGAAAGAGGGAGGGGGAGAAGAGAGGAGAGGAGAGGAGAGGAGAGGAGAGGAGAGGAGAGGAGAGGAGAGGAGAGGAGAGGAGAGGAGAGGCACAGAGCACAGAGCACAGAGCACAGAGCACAGAAACACACACAACTACACACCCGACCCAGTGGGGTGACAGAGGCCTGTCAGGTGATCATGTTTCCGGACCCCGGCAGCCTTGGCCTATAACAGCATAGCTAGAATGTGACCTAACGATTAGACGACCCCCTAAGTATGATAATTTGTCTATCTATGATGGTAACTGGAACTACAGAATTAGTAACAATAAGCTTTTTCAAAGAGATGGGTTTCAAGTCTGATCTTAAAAGTAGCGATGGAGTCAGCCTCCCGTACCTGGACAGGGAGCTGGTTCCATAGCAGGGGGGCTGGTAGCTAAATGCTCAGCCCCCCATTCTACTCCTAGAAACTCTGGGAACCACAAGTAGACCAGCATTCTGAGAGCGGAGCGGTCTATTGGGCTGATAAGGAATGACTAGCTCCTCCAGGTAGGATGGAGCTAGGCCTCTGAGGACCTTGTAGGTCAAAAGAAGGGTTTTAAAAATTATTCTAAATTTAACGGACAGCCAATGAAGCGACGCCATTACAGGAGTTATGTGATCTCTTTTGTCAATACCTGTCTGCAGCATTTTGGATCAACTGGAGGCTTCTTAAAGAGCTGTTTGGACACCCTGATAATAAAGAATTACAATAGTCCAGCCTGGAAGTAACAAATGCATGGACTAACTTTTCAGCATCATGCCGTGTCAGTAGCTTCCTGATCCTTGTGATGTTTCTCAAGTGAAAAAAGGGACTTCTAGAGACTAATTTAATGTGTGAGTTGAAGGAGAGATTTTGATCAAAAGTTACTCCTAGATTCCTCACAGAGAGACTAGACGTTAATGAGATACCATCTAGAGTGATCATGTGATCTAATCTATCCCTGAGAGGTTCAGGACCAAACATCATGACCTCAGTTTTTCCTGGGTTAAGGAGGAGAAAATTTGAAGACATCCAGGACTTTATGTCTTTAAGACAGGTCTGGAGCTTCACTAACTTCTCTGTCTCCTCTGGTTTCATGAATAAATAAAGCTGAGTGTCATCTGCATAACAATGAAAATTTATCCCATGCTGCCGAATAATGTTCCCTAAGGGAAGCATGTATAAGGTGAAGAGGATTGGTCCAAGTACAGACCCTTGAGGAACTCTATGGCTAACCCTACTGTATGAGGAGGGAACACCATGGACATGGGCAAACTGGTATCTATCAGATAAGTATGATCTAAACCAGTCTAGTGCTGTCCCTTTAATCCCAGTCACATGTTCCAGTCTATGTAACAGGATGCTGTGATCAACTGTATCAAAAGCAGCACTGAGATCCAGCAGAACCAGCATAGAGACCAGTCCATGATCTGAAGCTATGAGAAGATCATTAATAACTTTAAGAAGTGCCATTTCTGTGCTGTGATGAGCTCTAAAGCCTGACTGAAACATCTCAAACAGGCTGTTTCTCACCACCACCACCTTCTCACCACCACCTTCTCAAGAACTTTAGAGATAAAAGGAAGGTTGTTTATTGGCCTATAATTTGCTAATACGTCAGGATCCAGTGATGTTTTTTTAAGCAACGGCTTAATCACTGCCACCTTGTAGGATCGGGGTACATAGCCTGTCACTAAAGAACCATTGATCTGGTCCAGGATAGAACTTCCTATCAATGGTAAAACATCCTTCAACAGGTGTGTTGGGATGGGATCTCAAAGACACGTGGTGGACTTGAATTTCTGAATTAGCGATGATGCCTCAGAAAAATATATAGAGGTGAAAGAGTTTAAGGGCTCGTTGGAGAACCTGTATGTTCCCACAGTCAGCACATCTGGTGATGGTCCAGTTGTTGGCCTGGTTAGCTTTTTCTCTGATAGCTAGAACTTTATCAGTGAAGAAGCTCATGAAGTCTTCACCACTAAGGGAAGAAGAGATACGTGGATCTAAAACACTGTGACTCTTAGTTAATTTGGCCACAGTCCTGAAAAGAAACCTGGGAAACCAGAACTAGATCTAGGGTTAAAGCATATATAATTCCCCGACAAGGACCGTCAAGCTGGAAAGTTGGAAAACCTGATATTTTTGAAAATAAAAGGCTACTCTCTTTGAGGAAAACAGATTTCTTAATCGTATTGTAGCTGACTGTCTAACTAAACAGACTGTCTAAGATCCAGATCCTCTGGAGACACATGTTCCTTCTGCTTTTGCTAGTCAAGACTTCTGTGTTTCTTCACAATTGTAAGAAAATGAATTAACCATCACAAAAGCAGTTAGTTTCCCCCCTTGTTGGCGCTAGAAAAATGGGAAGGCTCTGATGAGCCCTTAAATTTCTTTGTGCTTCGTCTTTAATGCTGTTTACATCTATCCTCTGCTGACTGAGCAGTATCGCTGTATTGTTGCAGGTGAGTAAACAGTTTGGTTAATGTCATGTCAGCATTTTGTTAAATGAAAGAAAATAACAGACAACAAAATGAAAAATAAACATGTGCTTGTTCCCTGTATTTAGAATCTCTAAATGTACCCCGTCTGTAAAACCCAACCCGAAAATCGTTGACTGGTGGCTGTCTTCAACGCCAAATTCATTTTTCTTTAGCAGCAGGTCTAGAACCTCTTTGTTTTAAGAGTGTAGTAATTGGCCACTGATTAATGACCCACTTCACTTGATCCACATGCACCAACAAATGATAGGCCTGTATTTAAACTTGTCATTATAAAATCAAAGGGACTGACGACACAAATGATTCAGTCAGTATGTGGAGTTAATCACTGCACAGAAACGTCACGTGTTAAAGTTCCAAATGATCTTCTCAGACCATGATAGGACTGTATCTCTGCTGTTTTGGCTGGAGTGCTGCCAGTGATAAGGTGTCCAGGTGATTGGATTCTAGTTTCTTCGTGGACATGATGTTTCCACTTCATATGAGTAGGGCTCATCACGTAGTTGAACTCTTGGAATAAATTAAATGAAACATCTTCATCAGCTGTACTATCGTTTTTAAAATATCCATCAAACCAGAGGAAACACGAAAGTTTGTGAAACTTCAGACCCGTCTTATATAAAAAAAGAAAACATTCATTTGAAAGTGGGACAGGCCGGATGTTTCAGACGGAAGAACGGAAGAACAAGAATTTTATGGATAATAAGAATTTAGCAGGGAGCCAACAGTATTTCTTGGGCAGAAACTGTTGCATTTTTGGAGGTATTTGTATACCAAAACAATGCACGTTACAGGGGACAAGGGTGCGAGCCAGTTTACCAGAGCTGGCAGGTGAGACAGATGAGCACAACCGAGCATGTGAGTAGCACGCAGCACCCCCGAACCACCAGACCACTGAGGAACTGTTGCACGTGCTGCACTGGGTCATGTTTGACAGCAGTTTGTATCAAACTTCTGCTTGCACCATAACTCATCACTCAGGGCTTGTAGCTTTCTGCAGTTTAGCCTTGTCATCAGGTTGCTGCCATGCCAGAGAAAGCCATGCTTGCAGTCAGTGATGAAATCTGGAATGAGGTGTTTCTTCACAGAAAGCGCACATGTTAAATAGTCTAATTGCCCTGTATGCTTAAGATGGACGCATGAGCCATCCTGGTTGGTGTGGCTAGGTTGCTTTAAACTCTTTAGAGTCCCAGCGGTATCACATCTGGAGAAGCGGACAGCAGCATTATATTCTCAAAGCCAGCTTCATCCTGGTTTGCCGGTTTATTTGTGGTTGCCAGAATCTTTAAAGCTGAGCCTGAGCTGAGCTAGCAGGGAACAGAATGCTAATGATCTCTCTGCTTTTAGATCAAAAACCTTGAGGGGGGGACCTGGGTTCCTGGTATTCACCTACAGATAAAATAAAGTCCATGTTCAATCTAATATTTAAAACAAATCAGGCAGATCTAAAATTAAAAATGAATTTTAAAAAAAACTTTCAACAATCTTGTTCACGAGTGAGGGTAGGATGGAGCGTGAGATCGACAGGCGGATCGGAGCGGCGTCAGCAGTGATGTGGGCGCTCAACCGATCCGTCGTGGTGAAGAAGGAGCTGAGCCGAAAGACAAAGCTCTCGATTTAACGGTCGATCTACGTCCCAGTCCTCACCCATGGCCATCAACGCTGGGTGATGACCGAAAGAACGAGATCGCGGATACAAGCGGCTGAAATGAGTTTCCTCCGCAGGGTGGCCGGGCTCAGCCTTAGAGATAGGGTGAGAAGCTCGGACATCCGGGAGGAGCTCGGAGTAGAACCGCTGCTTCTCCACATCGAGAGGAGTCAGTTGGGGTGGCTCGGGCATCTGGCTAGGATGCCTTCCGGACGCCTCCCTTTAGAGGTGTTCCGGACATGTCCCACCGGGAGGCGGCCTTGTGGCCGGCCCAGGACTAGGTGAAGAGATTACATCTCTCGCCTGGCTTGGGAGCGGCTGGGGGTTCCCCCGGAGGAGCTGATGGAGTGGCCAGGGAGAGGGCTGTCTGGGAATCCCTCCTGAAGCTGGGGGCATCCACCATTGCGCTTTCTTCTTAAAGGTCCTCCAGAAACTAAACAAAGGCGTGAACCTCCTTCTCTGCACAAGGAGGAGGTGGGGGGAGGTGCAGGCTCACAGGAAGCTGACAAGAGAGTCAATCTCACGGAAACCCGACTGACTTACTGCTCTCTGCACAGACCTCGGATGGTCCAGGGGTCAGTGCAGGGGTCACTACCTTCAATTTAGTTCCAGCATTGCCTGTCAGACATCTGCTGTGATACACAGCCTCTTGAACAAGGAAGAACCCATAAACAGAAATGCAAATGAATGATGTGACAGAAGCGAGTTCTGAACCAACGTGTAACAGTTTCAAATGAATGTACATGTTAAAGTTGTGTAACAAATGTTAGCGGAGATCCCCTGGAAATCTCTCCACAGATTAATGGATACTTACTGCTACTGGGTATTAGATCTCTATCTGGTATGAACAGCTTGTATCCATACTGGTTCTCTAAAACATCTGGCAGGATCTCCAAAGCCAAGGTTTCCTCATCATCGTTCATTCTGACGGGGAGTGAAAATAAAAAAATAAAAATTAAGTCATAAATGTAAAAATAAAATGTCATTTTGCTCATTTGAAATCTAGATTATTTAATTCAAAAAAGTTTCCATCAATCCAGAAGTGGAATTTCTTTTAGCTTAAGCAAAGTTAAGTTAAATGTATACAGTTGGAACCCATCATCACAACAGAACAAAAGCAAGGAAGCATCAAAGACTCAAAGACAGAAGAGTGCAATTAGACAACAGAGGTTGCTGGAAGCCTCTGATATTATTTAAAATATGAAATCCATTTTTTAACATGAGAATTTTTGGGGTTTATAGTTGAGCTATGCTTGAATACTGGACCAAGTGATCCACAGAGGGCGCCACACTCCACTTCCCACTGTCTCACCTAGAGATGAAAACACCTTTGCTAGAATCCTACTTATTGACTTCCGCTCAGCCTCATATGAGCTCATCCATGACACTGGTGAGTCTGTAGAGGAGAGAGGTGGAGCTGTCCACAAGCTCAGTTGGAATGTGGAAACAATGATGGACATGGTGATTGACTGGCATCAGTAACCATCTGTGGTGCTGCTGTGGAACTGAGCAGCAACATCCAGTTCCTGGGAGTCCATCTGGTGCATGCAAAGACGTCACCACTGCATTCATCAAAAGAGCCCAGAGTCGTCTTCAACACCTGTGGCAGCTCAGAAAGGCCTGAAAGAACACTTCTTTTCACACTTTTCACAGGAGCACCATAATGGTGCCCATCTCCCCTACCTGAAGGAGCCTCGGAGCAGCCCTGCATCCTCAGAGCTCCCACCATCATCAGGCAGCCCCATCACCCCTCTCATGGACTCATGCCCCCTTGCTGTCTACGGAGAGGTACCAGAGCTTCTGTGAGACTCTGTGTGCCACATCTACCCCGCTCTCCAAAGGATGACCAACCAAAGTGAAGTTCAAAAAAAGCTGCTCCAGACTAAAGTAGGCATTTTCTTTTTTTCAATTTTTAATGTATGGTTTAGTATGTGTAGCACAAAATAAAAGTCTCTCAACATACAGGGACACTATTCACGCAGCTGCTATCCAACAAACGGTGCAATGTGGTGCAAACTGCAGCTAGTTTTGATGGTGTGACCACTCTGAAGAGTCAGAAACAACTGACCTGCACAATGAGTTGAAATCCACTTTGGTGTAATACAGGTAGGCGTCATACTCCTTATTGTCTGTGACACAGTTGGAAAAGGACACAGTTCACACAAGAGACACAAGATCAGTTCATCAGTTACTCTGCACATTACAACTCAGCAGGTTTTCATGTTTCCTGGAAACCTTACTGAAACCTTAGAAACCATTTAAAACTCTCTGTTTATGTCTCCGGACCATGAAATTACTACAGCATTATTATTAATTATTATTATTGTTGTTGTTGTTAGTATTAATGTTTTTGTTGTTGTTGTCCCTCATACCACAAAGGGAAAGTGGAGGATTGAATATTGTTTCCCTTAGAGCTGATTCCTCATCATGGTCACAAACCTTTTTCTGTGCCCACCGACTGCGACCTCTGGACACAAACCTTACAACGGGGATCACACATTACAGGATACTAAACTGTCACTGGAGAGCGCCTGGGAGGGACTGACACACCAGTAAGAGCTGTGAAAGGCTGTTGATCCAATCGTAGCTTGCGGTGTCAGAAGAACGCGTTGCCCTGATTGGCCAGCAGAGAGACTGTTGACATGCACAAAGTTCAGTTCTGTTTGAGACAGTACATTAATCAGCCCCATACTAGATCATTATGGAACCGTGAAAAACTTATTTAAATGTAGAGAGGAATAATAATAATAATAAATCTGAGACAAGCAGTGGAACAGTGAAGGTGACTGAGGGAAAGATCTTAGGGTGGCTGCCAACGAAGTGGGGAGGGTTTAGCAGCGACCTTCTGTCTGCTGCTGGAATACATCTATGGTGTCTTCATCTTCCATCTCCAGCTGTGCAGGTGTATCTGTCTCGTTGATAGGCTGGCCATCAAACCTGAATCTGATCTGCCTTATCTGAAGGCCCTGTCGTTCACAGTAAGCCTTCATGAGTTTGTTGAGGGGTGTGTGCCTTTTGATTTTGAACTGAACCACAGAACCATCCTGCCCTGCAACCTTGAGGTTGATGTGATCATTCTCTTGACTCCCTCCTTTGGCTTTTCCTCTGACATGGCGACTGTATTTGTGGGGAGGGTTTTTGGAAAAGTGTTCAGGCCAGAAAATTTCAAGCCACTACAATAAAGAATCTGAGTGATGAGTGAATCACAATGATTCTGAGGGCCTTTCAAGTATATCCTCCTTTATATTTCTGTTTTTCTTCCATGTTATTTGCAGTTTTTTCTGTTTCAGAAAGTTTACATATTGTCTTGTTGATGTGTGACAATTCCCACCTCAATTTGCTGTAACCCAACAGCCTTTGATCCTTCAAATTCCAAGTGCAGAAAAGGCCAAAACAGGTCAAACGTGGCCTCAACTGACCACAGTAGCTAAATGGACTGGTTTCCTGTTAATTGGAGGTTTTATGATCCTACAGGGATCCATACGCGTGGCACTTTTCATCTACCTATGTTACTCTATTCATTCTTAGTAAAAAATGTTATTTCACTGAAGAAACAGAAATTAAATTTATAGAAATCTTTGAGTTCCAAAACCTTTTATATATCCAACTGCTGATGCACATTTTTGGGAGTTTTCTGGCATAAACAGGGCTCAAAAATGTGATCATTTGGGGATGATAACAACAACAGCAATAATAATAATACAAAGACATTACGATCCTCACTCGTGGACATTGTCCATGGCTTATACACTTAGAAAAGTAATAATAATAATATCCGTTTAAACATTTAAAAACCTAAAGAAATTCTCTGAATTGTTTAGTTTGATTAAATAATTTTGCATGTATACCATTTTTTGAGTTGATTACTTTACCTGCGTGTTTGGAGACATGCATTTATTTATGTTTTAAGGCTCACCATCCTCTGTTTCATCACTCCCAAAGTGCCTCCTATAGCAAAGTACGATCTCCAGGTTGTAACACTTATAAAATGCTGTTAGGACTCCCAGCAACAACAAGATGATCCCCAGACCACCAGCCAACTCCAGACGATACATATCTGCATTCAGAGACACAAGACGTTAAACTACTGTTATTACATGATGACCTTCTACAGAAGAAGAGCTTAAGTAGATACATTAGTTTCCTTTTCTATGTCAAAATTGGATTTGTGGCACTTATTTATTAAAGTCTAAACCTTTCTTGAATAATCAAATTATCTTCAGAATTATAGCCATCTATAACATGCTATGATACCCCTGACTACAGCACGACTCATATTTAATGAGTGTGTAACATTTTTAGTCCTGCTGCTCGATCATCAAACTGTTATGAACAAGCACAATGACACTCTGCCACAAGCACGGAGGTGTGCATGAGCCCGCAGGTTCAATATTCTAGTTAAAATTCAATTTGGACTTTTAAAAAACCAAACTTTTTAGCATTTCTTCGTCAGGGCTTTAATCAAAGCATATGCATAGAAAACTTTTATATTTTGTTAAAGATGAAAAGTGATTATCATATTATCCAATCAGGTCTATAGATAATAGGTTTCGTTTCGTTTTCTCCCACTTATCCGGATCCGGGTCGTGGGGGCAGCAGCTTCAGGAGGGATTCCCAGACAGCCCTCTCCCCGGCCACTTCCATCAGCTCTTCTGGGGGAACCCCCAGCCGCTCCCAAGCCAGGCGAGAGATGTAATCTCTCCACCTAGTCCTGGGCCGGCCACGAGGCCGCCTCCCGGTGGGACATGTCCGGAACACCTCTAAAGGGAGGCGTCCGGAAGGCATCCTAGCCAGATGCCCGAGCCACCCCAACTGACTCCTCTCGTTGTGGAGGAGCAGCGGTTCTACTCCGAGCCCCTCCCGGATGTCCGAGCTTCTCACCCTATCTCTAAGGCTGAGCCCGGCCACCCTGCGGAGGAAACTCATTTCAGCCGCTTGTATCCGCGATCTCTTTCTTTCGGTCATCACCCAGCGTTGATGGCCATAGGTGAGGACTGGATCGGTTAAGCGCCCGCATCACTGCTGACGCCGCTCCGATCCGCCTGTCGATCTCCCGTTCCATCCTGCCCTCACTCGTGAACAAGATTCCGAGATACTTGAACTCCTCCACCTGGGGCAGGACCTCCTCCCCAACCCGGAGAAGGCACTCTACCTTTTTCCGAGCGAGGACCATGGACTCTGACTTGGAGGTGCTGATCCGCATCCCTGCCGCTTCACACTCGGTTGCCAACCGTCCCAGCATTTGTTGGAGGTCCCTGCTCGATGGCGCCAGAAGAACTACGTCATCCGCAAAAAGCAGTGACGAGATCCTCCGCCCACCGAACTCGACACCCTCCACTCCCTAGAAATTCTGTCCATAAAAGTTATGAACAGAACCGGTGACAAAGGGCAGCCCTGGTGGAGTCCAACCCTCACTGGGAACGAGTCCGACTTACAACCGGCTATCTGGACCAAACTCCTGCTCCTTTGGTACAGGGACTGGACGGCCCTTATCAAGGGACCCTCCACCCCATACTCCCAGAGCACCCCCCACAGGGTGGGGACCTGGTCATAAGCCTTTTCCAAGTCCACAAAAACACATGTGGACTGGTTGGGCAAACTCCCAACCCCCCTCAAGCACCCCAGCAAGGGTAAAGAGGTGATCCGTGGTTCCACGACCAGGGCGAAACCTGCATTGTTCCTCCTCGATCAGAGGTTCAACTATCAGTCTAATCCTCTTTTCCAGCACCCTGGCATAGACTTTCCCAGGGAGGCTGAGGAGTGTGATCCCCCTATAGTTGGAACACACCCTCTGGTCCCCCCTCTTAAAAATAGGGACCACCACCCCGGTCTGCCAGTCCAAGGGCACTGCCCCCGATGTCCACGCAATGTTGCAGAGACGTGTCAACCAGGACAGCCCTACAACATCCAGAGCCTTAAGATACCCCGGGCGGATCTCATCCGCTCCTGGAGCTCCGCCGCCGGGCAGCTGTTTCACTACCTCGGCAACTTCCGCTCTGGAAATTGCATGGTCCACCTCCTGGTCATCCGACTCTGTTCCACCTTGAGGATGCGTGTTGGTAGGATTGAGGAGCTCCTGGAAGTATTCCTTCCACCGCCGGATAATTGCCCCAGGAGACATCAGCAGCTCCCCACGCACACCTAACACGGTGTGTGCGAGTTGCCACCTGCCGCCCCTAAGGCGCCGGACAGTTTGCCAGAATCTTCTCGGAGCAGACCGAAAGTCTTCCTTCATGGCCTTACCAAACTCCTCCCATGCCCGAGTTTTTGCCTCCGTGACTGTCGCGGCCGCAACCCGCTTAGCCAACCTGTACCGGTCAGCTGCTTCCGGAGACCCACAGACCAGCCATGACCTGTAGGCCTCTTTCTTCAGCTTGACGGCTCCCCTCACCTCTGGTGTCCACCATCGGGTACGGGGATTACCGCCACAACCAGCACCAGCGGCCTTGCAGCCACAGCTCGCGACAGCCGCCTCGACAATGGTGGAGCGGAACATGGTCTATTCAGACTCAGTGTCCTCTACCGCCCTTGGAACATGATCATAAATAATAGGTCACCAACACAATTCTCATCTTTGGCTCTATGCACCACCACAGTAGATTTGAAATGAAATGAACAATTTCTATATGAGCCTCCCACTTAAGGGCCAGAAGTACCGGTAATGGGACAAACAAAACGATAGTAAAACAGACGGTAATATTTAGATCTTGTTGGTTTCATTTCAAAGTCATTGTGGTGTAAAGAGTCAAATGATGAGCATTGAGTCGTGTAGGAGCAGGACGTAGGATGTAGCAACCTACGTGGAACCTCACGACCAGGTCGCTGCTATTCTTGCAGAACAGCTGTTCCAAGTTTGGACTGGAAAATCCGAGATAAAAGTGGGACACATCTCCAAAGGTGGTGGACAACAACCATGCTAAGATCCTGTGGAACGTCCAGATAGAGACTGAATAACAGGTGATGGTAAACCAGCCAGAACATATGGTGGTGGACAAAGAGGGAACAAAGGTTGGAGTGGCAGATGTAGCAGTTCCCAATGACAGCAACATCAGGAAGAAGGACCAGGAGAACCACAGAACTCCCAGGGTCGGAGAGAGCAGCTGGAAAGGATGTGGGCAAGAAGGACATCAGTGGTCCCCGTGGTCATCGGAGCACTTGCGGCTGTGACTCTCAAGCTGGAGGGATGGCTCCAGCAGAAGCACTGACACCTCTGCTCAGAAGAGGGCAGCTCAGGGAACAGCTAAAAACGTCCACAGGACCCTTAATCCCCCAGGCCAGCGTCTTTAAAGCTGCTGAGAAAATGAAAGGACGTGCTACCTGGGGATGAGGATGAAAGTCTGAGAAAACTCAGACCCACTTACGAACTCACGAATGGGGTTGTGACAAACCTGCTGAAGAACAGGTTTAAGTTAGAAGCAAATCCCAGGTCTGCTTTCACTCTGGCTCCAGGCTAGTTGGAGCCCATCTGTTTTCTCCCAGCCTTTTTTTTTGGTTACTATCACTAAACGTGTTCTGAATCTTCTCCCTAAAGCTTTTCTTAACCTCTTCCAGTTCCCTCCTCAAATCCTCAGTGCTATAGTCTTGCCACAGTTTTTCTTGATGACATTCAATATCTTGATTTATTTGTGGTTTATTGTTTGTGATACAGCAAATATTTTCCATTGGGACAATGGTTTCTTTAGGAATTCACTGATAGACCTCCCCACTCTGTGGTGATAAAGCCCTCCAGAGGAGCATCCTCTCTGTTGATGGAGCAAACATTTATAGTCCTTCTGTTTCACCAGAATCATCAGCTTCATTGGTTAGTCACAGATGGGACAGAGACAAAAGACACACGACAAATCCACACAGGTAGATGGGAATAAACACAAAAACCAAACCAAAATCAACACAAATCAATTGATTCAGACAGGAAGATATAAAGATAACTTAAAAATGTGTTTGTCAAAATGTCCAAACCTGTTTGACTGTTTTCGTTAAAAAATGTAAAATAAAAATAAAAACACAAAACACAACACAACCTTGTGTTTTATAGTGCAGTCATCAGAAATGTGGAGCTCAAGTCATGAGTCAAAAGTTAAAATTTTTGGGTCTGAGTACCAGAAATGGACATCATACATACATTTCTTACGCAGAAAAACACTTCCGCTGCGCCTCCCTATGTGGTTTTCCACATAGCAGGTGTAATTGTCAAGGTCAGCCTCCTCGACAGCATCAAATATTAAGGAGAGCTGCACCTCCCTTTCTCCTAGATGCTCCTTCAAAATCCTGAATGAATGCACAGAAGAAAACACCAAAAAAAATCACTTTGACTTTTAAAAGAAACAAGTCACATTTTCCAAATCTGGCTTAGAATCAAGAACCTCAAGGATTTTACAGTGCATAACTTTTGGCTGCAGCTTCCCAGCTTCTTCTGAAGAGCTCAGTTGTAATAGAGGGAGCAGCATATTGACAACAGTGTCAGCCCGCTATGAGCCAGGCCAGAACGTAAAGCTCTTTATCTGAAATCAGCCCCTCTGTGTCAAATCAGGAAATATTCTGTGAATCAGAATCTGTGGAGTAATTGATCTGGTCTCTGTCCATCCCATGTTCCAGAAATAACTAGTCAAAGAAAAAGTTGCTGGGTTACCTGACACACCCGGCTAGTTTTTGTCAGGGAAGAAGACCTCAGCATCTTTAATCTGTGTCACACTATAGCCCCCTTTGGCAGCAGTTTGTGTATATGACCCCAAACAGATGTTTAACCAACAGTTAAACAGTGTTTTTGTCATATTCTCAGTTGACACACACTTTTCTGGGTGCTCATATTGTCCATAATTTGGAATAATACACATAATAAGTGTATTATAAGTGTCCCGAGTTAGAAGAGGTTCATCTAAAGCATATTGAAACGTGTTATTTGTCACTCATGTTGTTACCTGACTTCACTTTCTTTGATGTGTCCTGCAAGTTCTTCCACAAACTTCTCTCCTTTCATCCAGTAGACAATAGGCTGTTTATTTTCTCCACTGTAGCCAAAAAATGCCTTGCAGTCCAAACTCAGGGGCATTCCTGCAACAAGAATTCAAAGAGACAGATATTTCCAACTTGATTCTTAAGGAGTGTCCTGAGGCACTCCCAGGCCAGCCTAGAGACGCTCAGCACTTTAACAAAATTAGCGGTATTTTCTAGCGTGGATCAGCACTTTCACATTGCCAGCACTAGCTGGTCTGACCTCCCTGAGAGGGGCGTGGCTGTTTTCCTTTCTCTCATATGTCATTGGATCATTGCATTTACAATGTCATCATTACATCTTTACGAGCACCAGACAAGTGTGAGGTAACCAGTGGACAGCAGGAATGTCAACTTTGGTTTGTACTTTGCAAATTTGGCCCTTTTTTTCAAATTTACAAGCTCAGTGCAGATTGAACAATGTCTGAGTGATAATGTGTCAAATGTATTGCTCCAGTGATTAGGCAAAGGAGAAACTCCAGAATAATTTCTCTAAAGAATTTTTGAAAATAAATACTCTGTCTGGGTCAGGAAACTGCAACAGTACCCAGGGGCACCATGGCGCCGCTTCCGAGATGGAGATGCTCAGGAGGTAGAACCAGAGCTGAGTGGCCGTATATTAATGTGCAAAGTTGGGACACTCTGAGTGTCCCAGGGTGGCAATATTTTTGCAAAAATCTGCCTCCGAATATTCCTTCCCTGCCAGAGCTGAACAGCTTGCGGATCTTGTGATTTTGTAAGGGCACTGTCACGATAGCTAAGAACATCATCGTCATCATCATCATTTAATTTAGTAGGACGATGTTGGACGGCTTTCAAATTACAGGCAAACAGCGGCATCTTGCTAATTTCCTGGGTCAATAGCAGGACCCAGGACGAAATGCCATGACAACCCTTTCACAGTGCCAAAACGTCACCCTGGGACAAAGAGCTAATTTTGTGCAATGTGAAAGAGGCCATATTCTTTCCAGCCTGTCTTGAGTCTACCTCGGGGCCTTCTTCTGGTAGGACATGTCCCTAGGAACACATCCCTAGTCAGGCGTCCAGGTGACATTTGAAAGAGATGCCTGAGCCAACTCAGCTGACACCTCTCAATGGAAAGGAGAGGCGGTTCTACCCTGAGCTCCTTCCGAGTGACTGAGCATTTTAGCCAACCTCTAAAGAAGCACATAGCCTCATTTTGGGTACAGGAATCTGATCTTGTCCTTTCGGTAACTACCCGAAGTTCATGACCATAAGTGAGTGGGAACATAGACTGACCGCTAAATCTAGATCTTCACATTTTGACTCGGCTGTTTCTTTACCACAATCGTCCAGTACTCCAACCACAAAAAGACCCCGAGATACTTGAAGTCCTCCACTTGAGGCAGGACCTCTCTACAACCCAAAAAGGGCAAGCCACCCTTTTCCGGTCCATTTGCATTACCACTGTAAAAGAACCACACCAGGGTCCAGTTGCAAGCAACCGAGACCCACATTTTTAAAGGGACAGAAGTGCATTTCTGTGGTCCAGGTCGTTAGTCCAGACATACCAGGCAACAAACCCTCACACAAATTCACACTAACAAACAACAGCTGGCAACAAATGCAGTTCATCTGACTATCTGATAATAATAGGGCTGCTTCCTTACAAGGGAGGTGATAGACAGCAAGGCGCAGGTGACAATTATGACAAGAGGCTTATATGCAGACTCAGTCAATCAATCAAACACTCAGGATTCTACACTTTATGTAGCATCTGTTACAATCAAAATTGTCTCTAGGCGCTTTGCAGATGCCTGATCTCAACCAGATTGCAACCGTAACTTGCTTTTGCAGCACGTAACATCAAGAAGTTTATTCATCTGATGGGTGGTAAAAAACAGCAATTCCACGATTCAGTGTCACCCACAACTCAAAGGCTCCCAGTGTAACTATTACTGATACTCACTAGAGTGAATCACTAATTTAATTTCATTTGTGAATATATATTTATAAAAATATATTTTTCTTCCCATGCACATATTTTTTCATATAACCTGTATAAAGGTCTTGTCAAAGTACTGCAACAAATGACCCCTTCTACACTTATATTTGATGACAGTTCTAATTAACTACATCTTTAATGCCTATTTAGGTGACAATTGATTAGCTGGGAGGCTGGCCTCATTTTAAATGAACAGATTAAATTAGACTGAAATTACTGACTGAAATTAAATTTTTGACAGGCTTAATTAAATGGCTATTCACAAGGGGTGTGTTTTAAATTATACACCAATGACTTACTTGCAGTTTATTATTTCACATAATTTTTCAGGATCATTATTTTAAGCGTTGCTTCCTGTAATTTAAAAACCATTAATATGGTAATTTTTCAGGATCAATCACTATAGTTTATTGTAGAATATGCCATTCAGTTGTTCATTTGGACTCAGACCATCTTTAATATTTGGACATTATTAATATTTGGATGGTCCCACCGCGTCTGGTCTGGCCTTTGAGTGCCTTTTTTGATCCTTGTGATTTTAATTTGCTCCCAACAGGAGTCACACCATAACCCCACCCCCCCACCCAAGATGAGAAAAGCCATTGGCCCTGATGGCATTAACTCCAGGACTGTGCAAATCAGTTCTGTGGAATACTTCTACACATCTTGAATGTCAGGGTGAGTCTGTAGAGAGTTCCACTCCTGTGGAAAATAACCCTGACCCAACCCTCATGTGTGGGTCCAGTTCCTAAGGCAGCACATCCCAGGAAGCCCAACCACTTCAGGCCAGTGGCTTGAACCTTCCACCTGATAAAAATGATGGGGAAGATTGTTCTCACCAACCTGTGACACCTGGTGAGCAGCGAGGTGCAGCCGTCATATCGATTGGGCTTTGGTGTGGAAGATGCTATCATCTCCCTGCTGCATTGGTCAGTTTCACATCTGGAGAGTACTGGGAGCACTATAAGGGACATGTTCTTTAACCTTCTGAGTGCTTTCTACACAATCCATTAACCATTAAATCTTGGATTCTTAAGGGTGGGATATTAGAATTTTAGCATGCAGAACTACGGGGAAAAGTTCCTCCCACCCTGGCTCTATTACTGATCCCTCCCTCCTTCCTACTGCATGTCTCCCAGAATCCACATTCTTCTTCTTCCCACTCCACAAACAGTCCAATGAAGTATAAAAACTACTAAACATGAACGAGAAGTAGATGTTACTCTCAGTCACAGTGCACAGAGGACACAGTACCAACAGTCACAGAGGATAAAACACAGTATTTTGAAGAGTAATCCAATGAGGTAAACACATAATTAGCCGAAGCTACACAGCCACTGCAGCAACAAAAGCAACTTGGCAGCAAATTTTAGTAAAAACTTTCATCGTATTTACAAGAGGACAGCTCAGAATCTGGACGTCCTCAAGAGACAGAGAGCAGAAGAGCAGTGGAAAAGCTTCAGAAGGGGCAGCAACCTCCACATCCATTTAAATCTTTTCAGATCCACAGGTGTACATCACGGCTATGCCATATCGATGTTCACTTTGTAATGTTTCTCTCACATTCCAACTCTCCTTATTGCTTTTCAGTGAGTTTAGAGTTTGTTACTTTGCCTTGAAAAGGCCACTTAAGCCACAGGAGGAATCAGATGCTTGCTGATGCCTGCGAGCAGCTTGCAGCGTTGCTTCCTCAACTAAAGTGCGTATGCACATGTAAGTTAACAGAATGGGAGGACAGAGTAGGGCCCTTCAACCAATTAGAAACCACTCGACCAGAAGAGGTTTGATTGGTCATAGATGCTGATAAAGAGACAAAAACTAAAAATATGAATGCACCAAACATACAGACCTTTCCTTAACGAGAGATGAGAACATAAAAAAAAACATTCTCAACGTTAATATGTAGTTTTTCAGACAGACTTTGAATACCCATCCGTTAACCTCCATTCCACACATAAAAGTGACAAAAATATTCCACTTAAGGCATCTCTCCGGGTTAGCTCCAGCACATTCCAAAGCCATTCCAAGTGTGAAAATGCTTTGACAGTAAAAACATGAAACTGTGTCCTCAGGGACCAAAAACACACCAGAGATGGAATTTACCATTTCTACTGGACGTTAATAATAATAATAATAATAATAATAATAATAATAATAATAATAATAATAATAATAATAATAATAATAACAACAACAATATTAATAATGATAACAACAACAACAACAATAATATTGTTGTTATTAACAATAACAATAATAATAGTAATAATAGTAGTAGTAATAATAATAATAATAATAATAATACATTGGAAATTTAAGAATCATAAGCAAGCATGGTTACTTCTCACACTGCAACAAGAGCATAAATATTTTTTCTATGTGAACAGAAAAACCAAGAAGGAACAGCTGTTACCTGCTATGACTTCTGTCACTGTGTCCTGCTTCTCTGGAGGGAAAAGAACCCTGGGAGGGTGGGTGGTCTGGAGAGCTGGGAGTGATAAAGTTTAGAAGCGTAAGGTAAAGGATAATAAAAGACGAAAATAGATGGTTCGTATTTACTTACAATTTAAGTAAAAATGCTAATCAATACATCTAAATCAGAGCAGTTGTATTGTAATTATTTCTGTTTTTTTTATTTCCTATTATATTTGTGTGATTCTTTTCTTCACAGTATTAGGCTACACAATCTGATGAAGATTTGGAATTAACGGGAAGATAGAGATTTATCATTAAGAATTCAAAACAATAATTAATGCAGGGTTTATGACTTTTGCAGTTACCTCAGAATTCCTTTCAAAAATACTGTTGTATTTTTATTGTAGTTCTTTCTAACTGATTAATGGCCTGCCCAAAAAACACGTCACCACCTTGATTTAACTAAGCAAAGAGGTACGAGCCTCCTACTGGGTAATTACTGTAGAGGCCATTATCTTTCAGCTGGCAACAGTTATCTAAGAGTAAGTGATGCAGTAAGCAATATCTCATGTTGGAACACTCATCCTGTGCTCAAGGGAACCATATTAGTCTGTTTGAAAACGATCAAACCATTTTCCTGCATTAAGCAGGGAAAACCCCAAAGGAGATTGCAGAAACTACTAAAATTGGATTAAGAACTGGAAACTGCCCATTATTAATAACTGTAAGGATACTGTGGACCCATCAGTTTCAAGAAATGTGCTCTGGAAAAAATCCTGAATGATGAAGGTTTTGTGAAATGAGATCTTAGAAAACCACCAGCAGAACTCAACTCTGGGCTTAGTGGTGAAGTAAGAGCGCATCAACAGGGGCAATGCACGCAAGGAAGCCAAGGAAGTAAGAAAACCACTCAGGAAAAAAAGGCTTCCATTTGCTGGGGAGCATAAAGACACATTTTCCAGTCGTAGATCGGCCACCACAGAGTCCACGCTTGGAGAATCTTTGGGTTGTGATGGAGAAGCTTTGTGTCCAGCTCTCCCACCATCAATACAAGATCTTGGTGTAAAGTACAGTTCTGCACAGAAATAAATCTTGTGACATTGCAGAAACTTGACCTGTAGGTGTGGTGAGGCTGCGGCACCAGGGGATGCTGGGTCTACAAGATTAGATGGAGCTCGTGTGTTTGACTGAGTGTCCCTGGCACCATGTTGCTGTGTGTATGTGCCTGTTTATGACGATATCTGTTTCATTATTCTTTCTTGAGGAACAAAAGGAGTCCAACTTGGGTATCTCAGCAGTAGGACACAAGAATGGCAACTATGTATTAAAGCTGCTAAAGCAACAGGTAACAAGGTATTTCATTATGGTCGCTAACTATTTTAACGCTTGTTAATCTCAATTTACTTATTTCAAGCTTCGGTGTTTCAGCGAGGCCAGATCATACTGACATCTATCCAGGCCAGTTACGGGAGTGGCAGTGGAATATGGAACCATAATATTGAATATTATGGCTGTGACAGTCCACAGGTGAAGCACATGGAGGTCCAAATGAATAGGCAGATGGAGCTGCGAAGGTGATTCATCCAAAAACCATGCAATTTAAACAATTTAGGGATCACCCAAATAAAGACAGCACTAACACACAATGAATGGAGCTAGGAGAGAATTTAGCTGCAAACAAATAACTTACATGGTGATGGCATGTTGACAGGAACAGGGACAGCAGATGATCTGACAATGAACTGCACACAAGGAAGAGACGATGAGTTGGGACAAAAAAATGTAAGTAAAGAATTTACAAAAAGAGAATATCCACTTGGATTAATGAGAAAAAACCAACAAGAAACTAACATCACAGATCCAGTTATCATGATGTAAGATAAGAAGGTGAGAAGAAGATAGGATAAAGAAAGACAGGAAGTGGAGGAAGAGGATTGGGTTAGTCCAAATGAAGAGCATGAGGAATAATGGGAAACTTCAAAATGGTGACCTGGTTGTGTCGAACTGTTTGTGTTGTCAGCTAATTATACCCAAGTTTGTGTTTTCTGTTTAATCAAAGCAGTGCGTAATTGATAAATGTATTCTGTCCTTCCAATAGAAAGGACTTATCTATACACATATACAGTATATGTGTGTGTGTATGTGTGTATGTGTGTGTGTGTATCTGTATATCTTTTCTGGCCAGTGTGATAACTATCAACACTGTGGAGCTAATAAAGGTGAAAGGTCATCTTGCAGAGTGATGGGGGAGGGGGGTCAGAACTCTTTGAGAACTCTCTCTTGACTGGCCAAAACCAGTAACATGTTTACAGAGTTAAACCCATCAGCTGCATTTTGTGGTTGAGAGTTTGAATTTACAATTTCTTGGTGGTGTTGTTGGAGTGCTAAACACACAGCTAAAACAAAGAAAAAAGACAAAGAAAAATATAAATTCAGCCTGTCGGCAACATTTGGCTGGTTATGTCATGTTTTTTTGTTCTAAAGTTTTAAGTTCCATGATGGAATTTCAGGCTGTTTGTGCAGTGTATTTCATGAGAAGCTTTTACAGTTTGGATTGTGCGCACTGTAAATAATCAGGATTTGTCTGTTGACTGTAATTTAATGTATCATCATTTCTCTCTTTTTTTATCTCTGGAGATCTATATATTTTTTCCATTTCTACATGCACAGTTGTGTTGCTGTCACTAGAGTTTTAGAGTACCTTGCTACCAAGACCCCACCAACATACAGCTGCTACATCCAGGCGTCGACATGGTAGCAGAAGTGCCATAATAGACCTTCAAGATGCCACATGGCACAAAAGAACCAGCTGCCAACAGGCAAGACCCACACATACACACAAGAACAAAACCACAAGAAAGTTCCATTATGGAATACCCACACAACCAGACAGAGCTGAGTCACTAGCAGCCAGTAACCAGACTAGCAAATCTTTGCACAAATGAGCATCGAGTGTGGCAGGTGGCAGGGACACTGTTGATCTGTTCCCTTGCAGCACAGCAAGGGATCAGATCAACGGTGTGCTTTGACCAAGATGATGGATAAATATGAGTCAGTCCAAGTCCAGATGTGATTTGTTAATAGACCCCTACAAAAAACTCAGAACGACCATCCAGGATGAGTAAACTAATATCCAACTACACCTGGATCATAGAAAACCTCAAGCAGATAAACAACAGGAAGAAAATACTGAATTGAAAGGCTGAAAAGTGACTTTTAGAAAATGTTGGGAGTTAAATCCAGGCTGTGGTGTCAGGGGTGATTGGTGCACTCTGGGCTGTGATGTGGGTTGGAGGATGTACTCAACAAGCCTTTGTCCCTCAGGGATAGGGACACTCTGACTTGTTCTCTGTCATAGCAACAGCTAAGATTCTGCAAAGGACCCTCAGCAAGAGAACCCTCAGGACACTTTTAGTCCAGGTCAGCACTGGAAATATTGTAAACACAGTCAGGCTAAGAAAAAACATATTTGTAGAAGAATATTATAATATAGAATATTTTATTTTTTAATTCTTTAATTTTAGTGACTGCAAGAGCTTTCCAAATCTTTCACAACTTCTAAATAATTAAATTATAATGAAAATCTTGTTTATTATATGCAACTATAAACATGAGGTTCTTTTTCTTGTTTTAGGGGGTCGTCTAATTATTAGGTTAACATCTTAGCTATGCTGCTATAGGCTGAGGCTGCCAGGGTCCAGAAACATGATCACCTGACAGGCCTCTGTCACCCTGCTGGGTCATAGCCTCCTCTCCTCTCCTCTCCTCTCCTCTCCTCTCCTCTCCTCTCCTCTCCTCTCCTCTCCTCTCCTCTCCTCTCCTCTCCCCGACCAGTGATGTTATTTCTTGTGTAGTTTTTCTGCCCCCCCGCCCCCCCTTCTGTATTCATGTACAGGTATCACTGCCTTCATAAGCTGTATGCTGACCTACTGACCTCCGACCCCGCTGACCCACTCAACTCAACTCTACCGGCAGCTTATTTTAATTAATATTATGTTTCTCTATGTTCTACCTATTCTCTCCTCCCCCTTCTCCTCTCTCTCTATCCAGCCCCCATCAGCAGGAGGGTCCCCCTATATGAGCCTGGTCCTGCTCAAGGTTTCTTCCTGTTAAAGGGGAGTTTTTCCTTGCCACTGTGGCTTGTTGGGGGTCAGGCCCTGGGATTCTGGAAAGCGCCTAGAAATAATTCTCATTGTAACAGATGCTATATAAATAAAGATTGATTGATTCTTTGTATTATCTTGAAATGTATTGATAGTTTTATAGTTAATGTTAACAGCCAACCATCCCTTTCCAAATGTGCCCATAAATAATAATACAAAAAAATCTATATTCTGTATATTAACCAAACTTTGCTTCAAAAAAGGAAAAATGTTTTTGGTTTTGTGAACACAGTATTGATCATCAGTGGCAGCTTCTTACCTGTGACCTTTAGCAGTAATGTTCTGCGTACCAGTCTGGAGCCATACTGCAACTCACAGGTGTAGTTCCCGCCATCACCCTCTTCCACCTCAGGAATCCAGACATGTGTGCTGTTTGCTACAATAGACTTCCTCCATTCGATTTGTTCACACTCCTGCCAAGACACCACATCAAATCACAATCAAGAACACATGCAGAACCCACTGACTGTATGCCCGAACTGTTCTCATACCTTGTACCAATTCATCTGTGGTTGCTTGTATGGAGCCAGGTAATCTTCAATATCTGGGCAGCTCATCATTTTGCCGTGAGTTATCTCAGCTTTCTCCATGTAGCGCATTTTGCTGCTGAAGCACTTCCCCTCGTCACTGGCCTCTATGGTCACTGACATCGACACTTTCATGCAGTAGGTGGAGTTCCTGGACAGATTCAAATACCAAATACAAAAGCGCTATCACACTGGTCCAATCACCCTGAAACAGCTTCATCATCGCACCACATCCTGAACATCATGAAACAACTAGAAAAACAAATGCAAAAACACCAAATGTGCTTCTTACCACACTCTGAAATTAAAATATCTGGGCCATTAGAGGTGCCAGCAAACATCAGGCCTGCTTTTAAAGAATAAATGCAAGCCCCTGCTGAGCATCTTCCACATTTGCCCGACCACAGGGCGTCACCACCTTTGCTTAACCAACATGTGGTCATGTCCTTTGTGCTTCAGCTCCTGGTTAATGTTGTACTTAGATCTTCGAAAGCAGTTTCTGTGTGTTTCCAGAAGAATGGAAGGAAATTAAAACATTATGAAACTGGGCTCCAGAGTGAGCATGTTGTAAACGCTAGCCCATCCTCTGTAATGTAAAAACAGAACATTTGGAAGAGATTGTTTAAACAGGTCCTGAATGTCTTCACACACACACACACCCACCCCCATCAACATTGGGTAAACAGGCTGCGAAAGTTTTAAGACTGTATCAAGGCTGCTGTTCTCTTAACCAGACTAATCTCTACATTTCTGTCTTTCTTTGTTTCCTACTTCTGAGGGAGCAAGAACAATGCTAGATTAACTATTCACTGAAACTCTTTATCAAAACAATTTCTTGTTACTTATACTGATGTATCTGCTGCACCAATGATCACATTAGGCTAATGAATGACATCTTTGGGGATTCATTTTCTTGGCCTCTAACCTCTGCACAAAGCAATTATGGGGTAGGAAAGCATCCAAGCATTTACTAAAGACACTTTTTCACCAGGCAATGTCAATGCAACACAGTACAGTAGGAGGGTGGTACTGTCGCGGTGATTTTCCATTACACTAGCATACCACCATGGTGTGGTCGTGTCTTTAAAGTAAAGCGGGCTGAAACGCTTATCCATTAGACTTTTACATGTATACAACTGTGGAAAACACTGAAATGTCTCTGATCATTTACTCCTTTTTACTGTTTTCTCATCTATTCTAAAGAATACCTTGTTCATAACAGTTGGCAGGTAACTGCAAGACATGAGAACAACCTAGAATAAGGCTAGTTTATTTCATTGAAATTAGTAGTGAAGTGCAAACTAGAAGCAGAGGATGGAGTTAGCACTGATGGCTAATTAGCTAATTATACATCATATATTACAAACTACATATTATACAAAAATATACATAACACAAATTATATAAATTATGCATTTTAAAAATTATATAATAAGAGCTGATTGAAGAGGGTTTGGATGGGTGGATGGGTTAGGGGGGCGGTCCATGGAAATATCGAGAGATGTCCTTCAGAGGAGCAGACGTTACTTAGTAGATCTATCATGGAGGAGGGGGCCTGGTTATTGCGTGCTCTGAGTTTAGGGGAGAGAATTTCCAACTGTATTTGTTGTGTAATGGGGAGCCAGTGAAGATTTTGGAGAACAGGGGTGATGTGGTCTTGGGAGATGGTGCAGATGAAAAAAAACTGCAACAGAGCTATGGATGTTGTGTAGTTTATTGATGACTTTGGATGGTAGACCATAGAGGATGCTAACTCACTATTGAGAGTCAGAGATGAGTGAGTGATGTTGGTGATGGCTTTGGTGCAGGTATACATTTGGATGTCATTGGCATAGCAGGGAAACTGGAGGCCTCATTGACAGATGGTCTGGGCACAGAGGAGCATGTAGAGAATGAGCTGGATGGGGCCAAACATCAACCTCTGTGAGACACCCTGTGACAGGGGCAGTGGCAGAGGTACAGTTTTTTTTATACTGAAACTGGTGTCTGTTGGTGAGGAAGGAGTGAATTCAAGAATTCTGAAAGTTGGGGTCCAGTTGTGTTTCGTGGAAGGGATAGGTATTTCTATGTGAATAATGATAGCAAGGTGGTTAAAGATCTGGAGATTGGGGCTAGATAACTGTTGAATGCTGAGACTGGTGGAGCACACCAAGTAAGGAATGTGTCCACAACTGTGTGTTGGGAAAATAATGTGTTGGATTAAGTTGAGACATTGTAGAAGATACAGAAATTATGTGGCTGGTTGCTTACCTTATATACATCATTGATGTGTAAAATAAATTGTCCAGGAGAACAAAAAGTGAGATGGTGGATAACTGGGTCAAAATGAGGAAGGAGGGATGTGGCTTGGTTTAGGGGATAGATGATGGCTGTGAACATGGACCAAACAGTTTGTAGGTGAGATGTTTCAAAGCAAGTTGGTGGTCTGGATAGTTTTTCTGAAGATGGCAGCAGTGATACCTTGCTGGCTCTCAGCATAGGCTTTGTCTATGTAAATGTATCCTGGGAAGGATACATTTTTAACCTTTTGTTGATATTGTTTTAATGTCCCCCAAACTCAGATCTGACTTTCCCCAACAGTTTCACCTGTTCCTGAACCCAGAATAGGTTTTTATTGGAGTTGGCTAAATTACTAACATTTCATGAATGAGACCCAATGATTCAGGGTTGACTTTGACTCAATATGGAGGACAAGCACGAGGAAAGTCCTCTCAATACATAGCATAAAATAATTTTGTAGATTATTCTCTCTGTTTGACTCATATACACTGCTCAAACAAATTAGAGGAAGTCTGTGTAGATTCTCAGTCATCCAGGTCATTGTTATCCAACGTAGTTTTTACGGATACTGGCCAGAGAAGACCGCTGGTTTGAGAGGGGTGTCAAGGAAGCCATCCATGTCAAATTGGAAAAGTCATCCTTAAACAGAGGTGGTGGGCTGAGGCACTTCCTAACACCCACATACAATGCAGTCCTCCACTCCTTCCAACAGCAAAACAAACATTCACACCATTCCAGGAGACCTGGTGACTCACCACCAAGTGAGACACCTCAACTGAAACTAGGTGAATGACCCTACCAACGACCCTGCCAACGACACTCAGGTGACCACTCAGATCATTAACATGCCAATGGTCCACAGGGGCTATATTTTCAAGCTCTGTCCCCAGCGAGTTCAGAACTGAAGAAGCCTTCTGGATAGAAGGTGAAACGTCTTCAAAAGAGAAGAAACACAGTCCAGTTGACAGAGAAAACTACCTTGGTTGCATTGGCCAAATAAATTACTTGATGAACCAGAATATTCTTTGATTAAACAAGGATAAAACTGAGCTGCTGGTCTTTGTTGCCAACAACGAATAGGAAAAGGTGAGATATCAGCTTCAGTCTGGAACATTGAAAACCACAGTCCAGGCTAGGAATCAGGGGATGGCCATGGACTCCTGCTGCCCTACAAAGCTTTGACTAGGGCCTAGATCCATTCATGGTCTATTACTTAAATATGGGCCATCCAGAACTCTTAGGCCACCAGGAACGAGTCTACTGACTGTTTCAAAGGTGAGAAAAAAGCAGATTTTAGTTTCTGTGCAAAAATATCAGGAACAAATAACCAGAAAATTCCAGATCTTTGTTATCCTGATGTAAAGCACTTTGTCACACGTTGCACCTGAAATGTGCTATAATAAACTCAGCTGGTCTTATAGACTTGAGATTAATCTGTACGGCTGTCAAGCACACGTCTTTTAAACCTCAGGCCAACCCACTTAATAAAGTTTATTGGCAGTTCTTGACTGGTGAGCCAGCAGACAAAGAGGAGACACCTCAACCGAAACTAGGTGACCGACCCTACCAATGACCCTGCCAATGACACTCAGGTGACCACTCAGATCATTAACATGCCAATGGTCCACATGGGCTATATTTTCAAGCACTGTCCCCAGCGAGTTCAGAACTGAAGAAGCCTTTTGGATAGAAGGCGAAACATCTTCACAGAGAAGAAACACAGTCCAGTTGACATAGAAAACTACCTTGGAAAATTAGAGGAACACTTCTAAAACACATCAGATCTAAAAGGGGGAAAAATGATCTTGAATATCTTTCCTGATGAAAAGTAGGTGATGTATTAGTAACAAAATGATGCCACATAATTTGATAGAAATGAAAATGATCACCCTATAGAGGGGGTGGGGGAAAATCAAAGACACCCCAAAAATGAAAGTGAAAAAATGATGCAGCAGAGTGGTCCATTTTGCCAAAATGTCATTGTAGCAACTCAAAATGATTCTCAGTAGTTTGTGTCACCCCCACGTGCTTGTATGCATGCCTGACAACGTCGGGGCATGCTCCTAATGAGACGACGAATGGTGACCTGGGGGATCTCCTCCCAGATCTGGACCAGGGCATCACTGAGCTCCTGGACAGTCTGAGGATCATGATGGACCTGAACATAATGTCCCAGAGGTGTTCTATTGGGTTTAGGTCAGGTGAACGTGGGGGCCAGTCAATGGTATCAATTACTTCATCCTCCAGGAACTGCCTGCATACTCTAGCCACATGAGGTCGGGCATTGTTGTGGACCAGGAGGAACCCAGGTCCCACTGCACCAGCGTAGGTTCTGACAATGGGTCCAAGGATTTCATCCCGATACCTAATAGCAGTCAGGGTGCCATTATCTAACATGTAGAGGTCTGTGCGACCTTCTAGGGATATGCCTCCCCAGACCATCACTGACCCACTACCAAACCGGTCATGCTGAATGATGTTGAGGGCAGCATAACGTTCTCCACGGCATCTCCAGACCTTTTCACATCTGTTGCATGTGCTCAGGTTGAACCTGCTCTCATCGGTGAAGAGCATAGGGCGCCAGTGGTGTAGTTGCCAATTCTGGTGGTCTATGGCAAATGCCAATCGAGCTCTGCGGTGCCGGGCAGTGAGCACCGGACCCACTACAGGACGTTGGGCCCTCAGGCCACCCTCATGGAGCCTGTTTCTGATTGTTTGGTCAGAAACATTCATTTTGAGGTCATTTTGTAGGGCTGTGGCAGTGCTCACCCTTTTCGTCCTTGCACAGAGGAGCAGATACCGATCCTGCTGAGGGTTTAAGGACCTTCTACGGCCCTGTCCAGCTCTCCTGGAGTAACTGCCTGTCTCCTGGAATCTCCTCCATGCTCTTGAGACTGTGCTCGGAGACACATCAAACCTTCTTGCAACGGCACATATTGATGTGCCATCCTGGAGGAGTTGGACTACTTGTACAACCTCTGGTGCTGGGACATTATAGCTACTTTATGTAAACTATTGTGCAAAATATTTCAAAAATACATCATAATAACATAATTGTCTTATGCAAAATGTACTCCACAAAAAGAAAATCATATGGTATATGTTCAAATATAGGCTAGATCATGTGTGTGTGTGCGAGGGGTGTGGGGGGGGGCGTAATAAGACAGATTAAGACTAAAACAGTCACTAAGCTCTCATTAAGTTGTCAGGCTGAGTCGCCTCTCTGAGCAGAGAAGAATGTAACTGAGTGGGGGGGGGGTGCAGGGCAAAGAGAAAGAGGTGGGAGGGGATCAGATAGGACAGGTGCTGTTGCAGAGAACAGAGCAGCAATGCAGGACAGAGGGGAGTGGGAGGGGATGAAGATGGCCTGGGGCTCACGATGAAGACATCAGGAGCCAAAAGATGATAATAAAGTAAGTAGAGGTATAAGCAACCCCAAAAGAGAAAATGACACACTTGTGATGAGAGGAAGAATATTTGAGAAGCCATTTATAGTGAAGTATTTTGAGCTGTCCAAGGTAGTTTTCTGTGTCAACTGGACAGTTTTTCTTCTCTTTTGAAGATGTTTCGCCTTCTATCCAGAAGGCTTTAGTTGTGAACTTGCTGGGGACAGAGCTTTAAAATAAAGCCCGCTCTCCTTTAGGTGTGAGAGCGGGCACTCCTTTGAGGACAGCCAAGTACGGGTACTGGCCAGTTGGTTTGAGAGAGGTGTCAAGGAAGCCATGTCAAATTGGAAAAACCATCCTTGAACAGAGGTGGTGGGCTAAGGCACTTCCTATCACCCACATACAATGCAATCCTCCACTCTTTCCAACAGCAAAACAAACATTCACACCATTCCAGGAGACCCAGTGACTCACCACCATGTGATCCAGCAGACAAAGGGGAGACACCTCAACTGAAAGTAGGTGACCACCCAGATCATTAGCATGCTAATGGTCCACAAGGGCTATATTTTCAAGCTTGTTCCCCAGCGAGTTCAGAACTGAAGAAGCCTTCTGGATAGAAGGCAAAACATCTTAAAAAGAGAAGAAAAACAGTCCAGTTGACACAGAAAACTACCCTGGATAACTATGATATATTTTGAGCTGTTTGTTTATAGCCAGTTAAATGGTCTTTTTACTCCAACTGAATATGTAATATTGAAACTAACCATGTGATGTCAGTTTGTTGAGCAACACTTTAAAATGCTTATTGTCCTTAGTTGATTGTTTACATGAACATTCCTTTAAACATTACTGCATGCTAGCTGCAGGACCATTGTCCTGTGATGGCATAAACCAGCCAGGATGCAGCTGATGCAGGATCCACCCACAACTGCATGTTGGTTAAATGTAATACATAGCACATACAGTTCTCTCAAAAGTTCTCTCAAAGCACACATCCATCTCTTTGCTTTCAGTTTCAAAAATATGTACATCACATTAAAATACTAAAACAGACATTCAAGATTAAACAACTTTCTCACTGAACACAATGTACTTTGTGAGCAGGAACATGGATACAGAACCAACAGGACCACTTCACAGCACTAATGGTCTTAGCACTGTGATACTGTTGATCCTAAATTGTTGTTGAATAAATTGCAAGCATATGGAATCAGAGGTTTAGCGCATTCTTGGAAACCAGCTAGCTAGGAAACAGCTACCAGCATGTGCAGATAAACAGTGAAAAGTCATCACTGTGTAAGATTAAACGTGGGGTTCCCCAAGGGTCAGTGTTGGGAAAATGACTCTTTATTTTGCATCTGAAGGATATTTTTTAAGGTTTCCAAAATCCTGGAAATCATTTTATTTGCAGATACATAAGGTCACGAGGTCTTGCTCTTCACACTCCCATAGAGAAGATAGTGGTGGGAAGGCAACCACCAATTCAATATTGATCCTTCAGAAAACAGCCAGAAGACTCATAACTAATGGAAATCATGAATAAGCAACATACCCCTTTTCAAACTCAAAACGCTCAAATTCAAGGATCAAATTCAATCACAAATATGCAGCATTCATCCAAGAGTTGTTCCAAATGAGGGAGGACAGATCCAGCCTAAAGGTTAGATGGACATGTGAAAAAAAACTGAGAACAAATGCAAAAGTTCATGGTGGGTGAACTCAGGGAGTTAAACCACGGAACAACTTGTGAAGAAATGAAGAAAAGCAAACTGAAAGGCCCATTTAAAGACAATAACTTGGACAAATAAAGAATGTATAAAAAGAAATCCTTCAGCTGCAGTTGTTTTATGTTGGTAATTATATTTTCTTTACATTTAATTGAATTCTTTTTTGTTTCTTGATCCCTCTTTTGTTTCTTAAACTATAATGATAAACTGACTTTGAAATTTAATTTAAAGAGTTAACAAAGGAGTATTTTAACCTGTTTGAAAGAAAAACATTAAAAATGTGCTCCAATTTAAAAGGCAGTAAAATAATAAAGGAATAAAATGATCTAGTCCTTCCTGTATCATTACTTTACCTTAATACGCAAGTATAGAATCCATTATCTTCTAACTCAGCAGACCTGAACCACAGCGAGTCATCTTCTTTGCTCAGTCTGTGACCAGAGAAGATGATCGGCTCCTAAAGGAAACAATACAGAGATAATCCTAAAGCACATATGAAAGTGTCCTGCCAGGATTCTGAGAAAAGAGACTTAACACAGTGAATGAGCTCTTTACATAAGGAAATCAGATGGACAAAATACCATTTCAATAACTGTGATAACTTTAAGCCTCACTAGGCTAAAAACATTAACATTCAATTACATGCAGTTACATAAGCAAACCTTTATGAAGCCCTAAAGGCGAACAGATGTGCTACTAACCATGTAGGAGGGTCTCCTCATGCAAAAATGAGGTAACCACTTTGTGCCACACTGCTGTGCCAGTTTAGCCTTCATTCTATACAGTCCTGAATACACCCTTAATACGGCAATTTACGCTTGGTTCTAGCTAAAGGTTTCTTATCTGAGATTTTTGTGGGTTTGAGTATTTACATTCTGGTTCACTCTCTGTTAGACTGGTAGGAAACTACCTCTGCATCTCCTTTGTTCTTGTACCAAATGAGGCGGAGCTTGGTGTTGGCTGCAGCAGAGTAGTTGGTTCGGATGTAGCTGTAGAAGAGTGCACATTTCACCCGAACCGGCTCACCAGCCAAAACATGGTACTCCTTTAAATCCACAGACCAGTCTATGCATCCATCCACTGTGTGGACACAAAGAGATGAAATTGTAGAGGGCAAACAAATGCATTTAGCGAAATGCTACAGGGAAGCAGCTCTGAGCATTAAAGCCATCTTAAATATTTATTGGAAAAAAATAGACATGGACCTGCATCAAGCAGCTTGAATCACAAATGCTGTAGATTTTAAATTAAGACAATTAGTAAATTAAAGTACTGCATGGATGGGAAGTGGTGCAAGAAAGTTGTGCGGAAGGGAACTGTCATTACAATATCTAAAGATGATGCCTGCAGAGAGCAAGAAGGCATGAAAAGACCTGAATTTAGCCCGTGTGACAGCATTAATTACAGGTTCAGCCCCAGCTGAATGGCCTATCAGAGCAACTCTGTCATTACACAACTCTGCAGCAGCAGCAGCAAGGAAAATGTCCCCCTCGTGTAATTAGACTGACTGATATACACTGCTGCCCTTAAAGCTGCAAGAGATTGGCTTTTCCTTCCCTTTCATCACCTACAGTCACCACCTTTAACCAGACTGATCAATAAAAGACATATCTGAACTTTGAATAACAAAGTCACACTGTCACAACATTTCACAAATGCAGGTAAAGAAACTAGTATTCCAACTTACTCATTTTCCAGATGTCTAAGTTTATTTCAGTCACATAGATGTAGCTCTGCTGTGTGTGGACACCAGCTTTAGCCTCAGAGCTTTGATATGTGAGTGGGGATTTTTAGTCTCACCTACAGTTTGAAGTGAAACGAGCCCTGAAGCATGTTGGAGTTGAAAGGAGCTCTTCACCCCCTGATTACAGTGGTATGATCAAGGATAAAATCAAGGCTGATTATTCTTTGGAGGAACCATTTACTCATTAACATCAATGGGCCATTTTAAACTCAGCAATATGGCAACGAGATTTAATCGGACAGCTGAGATTACAATCTCAGACACTCCAAAGAGGGACATGTCCTACGGCTACTAAGAGGATAAAATTAATGTGAAACAAAGCACGAGACAAAGCAATGAAAGCATAAAAAAGGAAAAAAAAATGGAATCAAGGTGAGAGCCGACTCCTGGCTCTCCTTATGACGTCCTCCCTCATTTTCCGGCCAGAAAATAATGCAGACACAACGGTTTGTCTAAACAGCCATCAGCATTCTTTGCCGATTCTGCAGCTTTATGATAGAATAATGGAGTATTAAATAATGCAGCAGTCGCAGCACTGTTGTTGTTGTTTTTGTTGTCATCTGTGTAGATTCACATTCATCCAGGTCAAAGTTATCCAAAGTTTTTCTGTGTCGACTGAACTGTTATTTTCCTAGAAGACGTTTTGCCTTCTCTCCAGAAGGGTTCTTCAGTTCAGTTGTTGTTATTTTTCTATTTGCATATTTGTTGCCCTGAATTTTTCCTCATCAACCCATAAGAACTATTGGTGGTGCCAGTGTACCAAACCCTTTAAATGCCCAATAATCTTGCTGATACCAGTATGCTTGACTTTAAGGGGAACGTATGATGCTCCTGTTATGCAGCTGGTTAATGTCTAACTGAAACGTTACTAATGTGCTTTGGTTTAAATAAAGGATTTAGCTCAGCTACACACCAGCGGCACACACACCAGCGGCACGCACACCAGCGGCACGCACACCAGCCACGCACACCAGCCACGCACACCAGCCACGCACACCAGCCACGCACACCAGCCTTACCACCTTGTTCTGAATGGCCAGTTTGACTTCCTTTTAATCTAAATGCTAATGCTAAGCTACCTGTGAACCAAGTGCCTTTTCTACTGGGAGAAGATGCGGGGACGGCTTCGTTGGGACTCCGTCATTGGACTGTACCCGACGGCAGTCCTGGCAGCCACACACGGGTGAAACAAGAATGAGAATGGCGGATTCCTGCACAGGCAGCTGTGGTTGTTAGGGAGGACACGCTCAGGACGACGGGCGACTGTCACCCAGATTGTAACGTTACACCGGTGGACATTCAAACAGAGTGTTTGGGACACATTTGGTTGCCCCCGGGCTGAGTATTGATTTAGGGTTCAAAATTGACGCCTACGTCACAGTCTGCAACACCTTAACCCTGACACACCTGTCTCTTCCCTGTGCTCCTCAGTCCAATCTGGCACACCTGTGTCTTCTCCTGCCCTGCTTCTGTTCTGCTTCTGCCCGTGACACCTACTAAAAGTTCAATAACTACAACGACAATTTTTCCCTTCAAAAACCTTTACTCCAACATCAACAATCCCTCCACCCCAACATGACCCCCAAAATGACAGTAAGAAACATAATGTAGAACAAACTCTCCTGTTCTCTTTAGAGAATCAATCTCTAAAACCCTCTAAATGAATCACAAAGAGACATACGCAGAAAAAAGTTTTATCAAGAATGAAACGAAACGGAAATGTGCAATGCTCTATGCCAACATGTGGCTGATGTACGCACATTTCTCGTGCTTTGGAGCCGTTGGCGAGCCTCAGTGGTGATGCTGGGAAACTTCAGAATGTCAGAAAGGCCACTCCTGAGCCACATTAGCAATGTACAGTTTAGAGAGACTAGTTTTTGTGGCTCAGGACTACAAGTTCATCAGCTCCTTTAGGTTCCTAAGGACAAACCTCATGGAACCATGTGCAGAGCTATGGCTCCTATTGTGGCTGCAGCTCCACAGCTGTGGCCACACTTGGAGCATGACATGGCCAGGAGCCATGTATATATAAAGGCACCATCAGGAGATGAATTTGTTTGAGTAAACGGGAAGCATTTTCATTAGGTCAGAGGAGTCCTCTACTTCACGTCCACTTGCCAGACCACTTTTTAAAAAAAATCTCAGCAAATGTGCTAACCTCCTGCATTCACCACCTCACACACACTCATCCATTCACTTTCATTTATTATTAATTCCAGAAGACAGCGTTCCAAAAAGAATATTCTTGCCTTGACTTCATCAAGGAGCATCTCTAACATCCAATAGTTAAAGTTTCTCCTCTTCACTTTGGGCCTCATTGTCTGTTTCCATTATGTGATCGTGAAGAGGGGGAGTCTCACCCTAAGGCCTGGTTAAACTAATGGCCATATTGATTTGAGGGTGTGGCGAAGGAGGAGACTTGTACTCCAACTCAACAATAGTCGCTCGCAGTTGTTTACAAAGGGCTCTTCACATGCTCTCAGAGCATTCTGCTCATGTGAATGCTAGTAGCATTTTAGCACGTAATGCTAAAATATGCTGGACTATCCAGCTACCAATCCTAGTCCCTTCCAGAGCTGGTGGCTGGTCAGTGAAAACTGACTGCAGATTTGGATTTCGGCCCCACACGTACTGTATGGACTGTAGCCATGTATAATATGCATAGAGTTTTTTGCGCTTGGGACCCAGGGGTAGGGTTCGGGTTCCGGCTAGGGATTTTTCTGGCCACATCCTTGTGAAATGGCCAATTGCATTCAGATACAACACTTCTGGATCTAGGTCATATAAATTCATAGCTACTGTGTCATTGTAAATTGAGGCCATAAGTAAACATTCTGCTGACCTTTGCTTTGCTATAACGTTTGTCTCACAATGCTTTACAATCTCATTCATGATGGTAGTACACTCCTCATCAGTACAACCTGAACAGGTCACTAGTTTTGTTGGCCTGACTGCTTATGCCGTGTCAGTGCCAGTGTTATGCCTCCAGCTGAGCCAACCCTTCAAGAAACACTAATTTACAGATGATGTCAGTTCAAGTTTGACAGGTTGCTGAAACATTATGACTGTTATTGACAATGTCCAATGTCCTCGCCATCGGCCACCTACTCCATGAATTTAACCTTCAGTCTCATTGCAAGGCACCACACAATCTTTCTGCTCACTCGACCCTCTCTTTATGTGACTTCCGACAGAAAATGAACTTCTGGTTCTCCTCAGTGACAAAACTGAGGCTCTTCTTATTGGTTTAAGATCCACCCTCATAAAAACTATGACAAAATGCTTTTAAAAAAGTTTTGTAATTCATACTTGGAAAGAATCCACCATTATTCTATAGTAAATCAGAGGAGGTGTGCCCCCTGGTATAATTCACACATTAGGATCCTCAAGCAGAAAGTACGAAGACTACAAAGGAAGTGGTATTCTATAAGTGGTATAAAATATATACCTACCATTTAGCCTGGAAAGACTGTCTGGCAGTTGATAAAAAAGGCCCTCCATAAGGCTAGAAGAGCTTATTTTTCTTCTTTAATTAAGGAAAACCAGAACAACCCGAGGTTTCTTTTCAGCACCGTGTCCAAATTAACCAAGAGTCACAGTGTTTTAGATCCACGTATCCCTTCTTCCCTTAGTGGTGAAGACTTCATGAGCTTCTTCACTGATAAAATTCTAGCTATCAGAGAAAAAACTAACCGGGCCATCCCAACAACTGGACCATCACAAGATGTGCCCTCTGTGGAAACATATGAGGTCTAGGTGACCTACTGTTGTAAGTGTATTATTACATCCCTAGTAGTCAGTAATTCTGCAGCACAAGTCATAATTCTACTCACATGAATTCTTATATTTAGAACTTAGGGTGGTATCATTTTATGTTACCATCTATGTCTGTGTAGGTTGAGGATGCTGGGTGATCCACTGACAGGTTTCTCACCCCTGCAGGTTCATTGCTGCACGTCATCCTGTCCCATCCCTTAGACCAATGATTCCCAACCTTTTTATCACCGCGGACCAGTCAACGTTTGACGATTTTACTGTGGCCCGGGGGGGGTTGAACTATCAGATAAGTGTGACCGCGAAGACTCACAAGCACTAATCTCACATCCCTTCAAAATAAGATACAGATACGCCACAAAAATATATAAAAAATATATATAAAGAACATTTTATTTTCAACATTTTAACTCACCATTATGACAAATCAATGGGAGCCCTGAGCTTGTTTCTCTGCAACGAGACGGTCCCATCTGGGAGTGATGGGAGACAATGACACCCGAAGTGTGTTGCTTATGCCCAGTCTGTTTTATGCCCAGTTTTGTTTTGGTTGCTGACACTGCAGAAAATCCCACTTCACACAGATAGAATGTCGGAAATGGCAACCGGGTTTTCAGTGCTGTGGTGGCGATTTCAGGGTATTCTGCCATGACTTTAATCCAGAATACTGGACCAATCCAGAATACTGGATGCTCTCAGTGCATTCCCATTTACTGATGTGATGGCCCTCAATAATCTTTTTCTGCCCATTGTGTTCCCGTTTTTTTTCTTTCAGAATAATCCAGGGGCTTGTCTTTTAAACTAGGGTGCTGGGTCTCCAAGTGGTGAAGTAGTTTTAAAGGCTTCATTGCCTCATTAGCGAGCTGGTTGCCACAAATTATGCAGAGTGGGCTTGGTATGCGGGAATCACCTACCGGGATAAGTCCATATTTCAAGTAGAACTCCTGATATTGTCTGTAAAAAGCTTTCTTTTTCTCGGATGTGGGCTCTTCTCTATCTCTTGATTGGGCCTTTTCTTTTTCGCAAAGAAATTTTTTAAAGACGTTTGTTTCTTACTCATTTTGCTCGCTTGTGGGTTCAATTTTAGCGTGTAAGACGTAACCGAGAGAATCCGGTCATTCCTCAAAAGGTTTTTCAAAATAAAAGATCATTCAGACTCAGCTAATACATAAAATGGAAATATTTCTGTATTTCTTGTGCGGCCCGGTACCGTGGCCCGGTGGTTGGGGACCACTGCCTTAGACCACTGATCAGTCGTTCTTGCAGTGGCCATCGGGGTTGTACATTCCAAGACTCCTGCCACTCACTTCACTCAGATGACACAGGCATGTAAAAAAAGATTAAAACTACACAGCAGCCTGGCAATAGTCATTGAGGGAGTGTGATCCAAATCCGTGCATTCAACTATAATTGAGGAAAGGAATTATTTAAATCTATTTTAGGCTCCCTGCCGCAGTCGCCCACATTTCTGTGCTGTACCCTCAACATATCACTGATCTATGCACACCTCTCCCGCACACACAGTCACATTCAGTGAAGTGCTTAACACTTTGATATATATTTATACCATCCTACCACTGCTCTAGAGGCTTTGAAACGGTGCAATAAAAGCCTCACTTATAGTTGTGGCGTACTCAGACACCACTGATACTGAACAAAAGTCCACCCACATGGGGACTTTGTTTTATACAGCATAAACACACCTAAATTAGTTTTGATGATGCCTAGACTACTTTTTGATGGGCAACTCATTCACCACTTGAAAAAAACAAAAAGTACGAATTATCAGTTTTGGAGGCATTGGAAGCGAGGGTTATTAAGGCTCAGTGGAATATTAACAACTATGTTTTTCTAATTAATTTTGAGGACAAAAATCTCTGCTGCTGCCGCTGCTGCAGATGTGGAGGAGAAATTTGTTTCAAAGATTATTATGAGCAACTGCAAAGTAAAAGCAACAAAGATGCGAATCCTGCAAAGTTGACTCTAACGAGCTTTAAAATCTGGGCGTATTCATGTCTCTTTTCCACAGTGGTCACAGCTCCATGACTTATATATTAATGACTAAAGAACGTATATACTTATAGAGCACTTCATTAGGTTTCTTTAGCTGAACTGTTAAAAGAAGTTCCAGTTTCTTTCAATAGCTCAGTTGATGCTCCAGTAGACTCACTGGGTTACTATGATCTGGATGGATGAGACCTTGGATATATAGTTGATCGTGGTATTTTATTACAATACCACAGGTAAACACCACAATAAACGTTCTCTGTGTCATTTATGCTGCATTAAAAAAAAAGCTAATTAAACTGAGAGACTGATTCTAAAGATGAGCAAAGCTGAACACATTCAGTCAATAAATACATTATCATTTAACAGGAGACTCTGACTAAACCTCAGCAAGAAATAAGCAGACATAATTGTTCCGGGACCAAAGTGCACACCATTGTTTCGCCTCCAGCAGACCACTGAGACAGAAATGAGCAAAGCAACATCGAGGAAGAACACCATGAGTTCTCCTGCTGCAAGGCAACACATACTTTAGGTTCAACATCAACAATTTGTCACTGCATCATCAAGGATAAAAACGTGCAGTTCAAAAGTGAATGATAGCAAGATAATAGTAGAGAGAGCAGAATAGAAAAGTGGGGACATAAAACACAAAGATTAATGCTTTGAAAGCAAATGAAATATTCCAAGTGATATCAAGAGCTGGCATCCTACCAGAGTTTCTCTTAGAGATGTACTTTACATCATCATCATCATCCTCACACACTCCTGGAGTGAGGAGAAGGAACACGATGCAGAACATCTTCATCTCTCTGCTCGGCACCTTAAAGAATCAGAACAGAGTACAGAAAAGGTCAGAACAGCTCAACAGAGGAAAAAACTTCAACAATAAGGTGTTAAGAATGTTTTTCCTCTCCCCTCCCTTGGCTGGGTGGGGCTGCTTCCTGGTTCATCTACACACCTGCGACTCATCTCCAGATAACCATCTACACCTGCCTCCTGTTTTAAAAGACTGGTCCACGCTTCTGTCTTTGCCAGTCTGTTGTTCAACCTTCTGTGGCACAGCCTGGCTCTTGAACTCTCTGGCTTGCACGTATGTTTTGGTTTCCTGTTTCGTTCCTGCAGATTGTCCATTCAGATGCCTATTTGTGCGTGCTCTGATGGAGAGTTCAGCTGCCACGATTTCAGTAAAGATTTATCAGTTCAAATCTACTCGATCCTGTGTGTGTCTACTTTTTGGGGTTCAGTTCATGACTGCCGTTCCTAACAAAAGGACTGTGAAGTCAAGAGCGCTCCTACAGGGAACTCTTTAACCATTTTAATGACAGCCAGTACCTTGTGAACAAATTGATTTTTTCAAAACCCAAACACTTTAATCCAAAGCACAAAATCTGGAGCATGACGCTTGAACACAGGATGGAAGGAGAGAATGGCGGAAGTCCCAGGTGATAATCTTTGTCCAACATGATGGACACCAGTTACTGGGATGCATGACCGGTAGGATCTTCTTTACCTTGTAGGCATGCCGTCGCTCCTGGACCCTGAAGTGGACCATTCTGGACTGGCTTGAGTCTGCTGATGTGGAACGGAGAACTCAACTGTCTGTCAATAAATGGTTCCCAACTCTTGTCTGTTGGCATGAGGGCAGCTGTTGCCCTCATGCCCTCATGTTGTCCACCTCATTAGAGCTCAGCGTTATGTTTGAGGACAGGATGAATGACCAGAATTGCCCAGCAATTGTTCCAGACAGAAAAGAAGAGAAGGCATCCCCTCCAAGGACAAAATTTTACATACAGCAAAGAAAGAACTGTGACTCAAATGCCAGTGAGATTAGCATCAACATTAGGGATTGGCCAGTGAAGTTTTTCAATTATCGATTGTAAGGTAAAGTGATGACCGATATTTCAGTACCAATATCTTTTACCATCAAATTTCTTTTTTTGGGCGGAGGGGGTCAGTTTTCAGAACTGTAAATTGCAAACATTAACATTTAAATTCCATGACTACATTTTTTTTAATCTAACACCCCCTTAAAATATGCTTACCATTAAAGTACAAACACATCTTGCCTGAGTGAACTACAGTAATTAAATAATACATTGCCTAACACCTTATATTTATCTCTAAATGGGAATAATCTGACCACACACGTTTTGCTAATTCATCCAATTTAAACAGATCTCTGGTTAAATTCCATTAAACATGAACTGAGTCTTAACAATTCTGTCAACGTAATTTTCCAAATGAAATAAATATGATTTTGGACCACGTCACTGTGACATAAGCTCATGTTCCATCTGAGTTTTAACTTCTGAGTGTGCTGTCGCCACATCTGTCCAGCAGTCACAGTTCAGTCCATCCAGATTAAGGGCACCCGGATGCTCAAGGTCCCTGCCTCGTAGTTGGGGGGGCCTTAGGTTCCCAGCCAGGCACAGTGGCACTGCACATTTTGCTTTGCTCACTTAGCAGCAGAGGTTTATCGTTCCACATCTGCGTCCCTTTCCTCCCTGTCTTACAACTTCCTTCCATGAAGCTGCTGCCAACCCAGCTGGCTAAAACTGGTAAAAGGCTACAACAGTAAACAATTAGAAGTGCCTTTGCTTCAAACAGCTTGAAACTCATCCAGAGGATAGAGCGAGGCTTTTACGATCAAACCAAGATAGAGCAATAATTGGTGGTTTGTTAGCATCAGTTAGCTAGTGCTTCTTTAGCATCCACACAGCAGAATGGACACCAACAGTGACTCTTTCCAACCTTGTGGATCCATAGAATCCGTAAGCAACAGATTAATTCAAAGTTTTAATGAACACAATGAAGAGACAGAGAGAGATTTTGAGTCCTTGAAAATGCATATTAATATTTTCTGTTACTTATATAGATGCAACTTAGAAACCAATAAGGAAAATTAAACTGATGTCAGATTACACCAGTTCAAACATCAGAGCAGGAGAGTAGACATGTTTGTAACATGAATAATTAGAATGGTGCTGGGACAAGGAAGCATAATCAATTACACAGGCCAATTTCATGAACCCCAATTTACTGCCAGTTCTTCCAATTTGTGATTCTGTTGCAGATGTGCTAAACTTGCCATCCTCTTTGGTTTGACCTTATAGCAAAGACATAGAAATGATTTGCTGTGCTGCATCAGTGGCTCATTGAGCAGGTGAATTACAGCCTCCCGCTGCACCACCGCAGCACTGACATTCAGCGATGCTGAACAGTTGCTGCCATCTCCAGCGACAACAGCAGCATTTGAAATGCCACGTCAACATTTAGTCTCACAGGGACTGAAGTGGAAAACAGGGTGGCACAGACCGTCTGGCTGAAAGTGATCCAGAACCTGGCCCACAATGACCACAGCTGTAGCCCAAGACAGTTTCAGCTTCCGCTGCCAAATTAAGAAGCAATGTTCCTGCAGGCTGACGGAATATTCTCATTTTGACTGTCTTGGACGCCGTCTGGTGTGCTGAGACTAATGCTGCACCAACAGGTGTGGACTCATATGGACCACCATAACTAATGACAGTGATGTCCACATGATGATAGCGTGTTCCTTCAGGTAGCTTCTGTTGAATGAAATTAAAAGCTTGGCAGGAAAAAAATGAATCTGTTTGAGCTAAATGTCTGTCTCTGTCTCTCACTGATACGCACACATGCACGCACACGTGCACACACCATTGTGTCCTTCACACTGAAGTCGTTGTGAGGGTGATGACGTCCCTGAGGAGCCAGTTGACTCGCTATCTAAAATTTAGTGAATCCAGTGAAACTGAGGAGTTCAGGGATGTTTGACTGACCGCTCAGAGCACTTGATGATGAGCATGGATGGCAGCCATCCAAGCATCCATCATGGGCCATGGTGGACTTTACCGCAGCAGTAAAGTGTTCAAGCATGTTGGAGAAGACATCTGCCAGCTGGTCTGCAAGCACTTTTAGAACAGGGATGACCAGGGATGGTGCCAGGTCCAAGAGCCATAGATGGGCTCCTCTGCACACACCTGCTTTGGTTATTACCAGGGAGCAGGGCTCTTGGGCCAGCAGTAGAGCCCGAAGGTGTTCAGCTGGCCCAGTAGAGGTGTCCTTTCACCCTGACTTCATCATTAACCCAAACTACCTTCAATGCTGACCTCCATCCCACCTCAATACCCCAACAAACACGGCAGCGTGTCCTAGTTACAGAAGAATGATGTCTTTTATAGAATAAAACATTGTTGCCTGGTTCAAAGTCAATTGTAAGCCACTGCTGTTGTCTCTTCAAGTGAGTAGCAGTTCTTTTATAGCTGCAAAGTCAAAAGTGACCCGGAAAACTGAAAAATTCCATTAGCACTTGGAAAGAGATTAAAAAGCAACAATTCTATCCACTCACATGCACATACTCCTAGCAGCTCCACTCAGTGCACATACACAAACTGTTCAAATGCTGGATCAGCATTTTCTACATTTTGACTAAATGTGATTATAGAACCAACCTCAGAACCAATTCATCCCAGCAGGATGTGGACATGCAAATGGAATTACACAGCCTTGCTTTCCTGCATGTAGCATATGTGCTAGCCAATCTATTAAGGGAGATGGGACTAATATTAATGTCTCGTGTATGTGTGTGTGTGTGTGTGTGTGTGTGTATAGCCTATCTATCAGTTTAGCCCCCATAAATGTCCACAAAAGAAGAATGTTTACATAAACAGCTTTATGCTCGACTATAATTCTGCCTCTAGAAATACATACACACACACACACACACACACACACACACAGTGTGTATGAACATGTTTCATCACAATCTTCCCTTTGTGTCCTATAAAAACAGTATGGACACAAGGCTAAATATATTCCCGTAGAAATGAACAGGAAGGTGGTTTGATATAACCTTTTTTACTGTCTCTGATTTAAAGTTCAGGAGGAATTTTCACCTTCTCGTGTTCATCAGTTGTATCACCTCTTTCTATTGAATGATAGTCATTGTTTTGACCGAAACCACATCTTCTCAGATGGAGGAGCATTGTTCTGCAGGTTTTCTCTATATTTCTTTCTTCTATGGTTCTGAGCTTTTCAGCTTCTGCAGAGAAGTTTTAGCCCTGCATGAGGTGATCAAGCTGATCCCTGGTGAAGAGGTTTGATAGGTTTCTGATGTAGACAAATCAGAAAGAGTCTGTTTTAATCTGCCCACAGAGGTCCTGTTGACCAGTCAGACCACATCTCAAGGTCCTTCACCTGAGCCACATCCATGAGCAATTTATGGGCTAATCTCCCTTAAATCTGTAAAGTTCTTGATGTTCCAGACCTGTTTTAGAGTTCTGTTAAAGTCCTTAACAACCTTCTTATGGCTTCAAATACAATGAGAGCATGGCCTGATCTCTACAGTTGTTCTGCTGGACCTCAATGCTGTGACTGATCATAGTATGTCCTTCCAAAGCCTGGAACGTGTGAATGGGATCAAAGAGACAGTACGAGGCTGGTTTCAATCCTCCTTGTCAGAGAGGTTCTAGAATGGGAATGTAGGCAATGTCGTCTTCATACAGTCGAGATAGTCATAGTGTCCCACAAGGTTCTGTACTTGGACCAGTCCTTTTCACAGGCTTCCCTTATGAAACATTGAATGGTGGCATGAAATACACTTGTATTGTTACACAGGTGACAGAGCAAATATTGAAGTGTTTTGAAGACACAAAGTTCTAGATTGAGATCTAATGGAGATACTACTTCATTGGCCTCCAGATTGACGGTGAAGAAGCTCGGCCTAAATTTTGGCTAAGATCTGTCCATTAACTCACACATGAAAAGGCCTTTTATTTGCACTGCTAAGATTAGTATAATGACTGCCCAAAAGGTCATCCATGCAGTCACTCCTTGTTAATCAGATGTCCAACCAAACAATTCTTTCAGAAGCCTTCAGCTGATATGAAATGCTGTGGCTTTGGGAGGTCTGGCAGGAGAGATGGAGGGTTTGGTCTATAAAACCTTTGTGTGTACAAAAGCGCGGTAAACTTTGATAGAGCGCACAGAGCTGATCTACTAACCAGGTACATGCACGAGTGCGCCTGTCAAATGAGCAAGATGTGCGATCCACTTAGCATTAGACAATTCAGGGACTTCAGTGATGCAGCTCCTCACAAGAAGTTTGTAAGACATATCAGACTGAGCCCGAGTGCAGGATGGAGGTCAACAGGTCACCAAGTTCAATAACTTTAATATACCAAGCAAGCACGTGCGTGTAGGCACCATGGGTTAGACTCAGCCTATAACATCATTAGAGACCAGCAGACAAATTGTGGTCCACCACCTGCCTCTGTATTGAGTGGAGAACCTTCAAGGACAGGGCATTCACTTAAACTTGAAAACGGCATTTTTAGCGCAACGAGCCAATTTTGCACATATCAAGTGTCTTCATATTATTGAAGGGAAGAAGGGAAGCCTGTTGTTCAGCTCGTGTCTGAACAAGCTTCTCTTTCCCTTTTGCCCGACTCTCTTTTGTTAAAGTGTCCAACGTCGGCCCTCCTGTCTCGTCCTGCATGTTGCATGATTCCTGCTTAGATTACTGGCCTGATTCTGTCTGCTCATTTGGAATTCCTGGACTTAATTAATAAAACATTTGAACTTTTCGATCTGTCGGTCTTGGCTTTTACATTGGAGTCTTGCCTAACTGGTTCTGACAGGGGCAGCAGAATCCCACTGGGACTCAGCTTTTAATCGACATTAACGGTAAATGAATGAAATATTAACAATAATTGTGTTTTCACAATTTGTGTAGATCAAATGCAATCAGCCTCCTGTCTTACTCTTATCTACTATACAGCACTGAAAATAAAATGTGTTGAACTGATCCTGACAGGAAGAAGATGGTTCTGCAACATTTGGCAGCCACACATGCTGGACATGTCTTGTTACTGCACGTATGGCAGGCCATGTGAAGGTTTCTACACAGACGGATCAATATAAACTTTAGAATAGAATCTCATATATGTATCAAGTAGAAGAGAACAGAGGGTGCAGATAGAAAACATCTGCGGAAGGAAAGAAAGACCATGTTTCCTCTTGGAGGGCCAGGCTTTGTTTCACTGGGAAACTGGATTGAGCAAAGCAATGAACCAACAAATGACCTTTGTGTTCCAGTCTGAGAGCATCACATGACCTGCTCTGACCTTCAGAAATACTTGAATCTAAATGTGCATGAACACACTCCCAAGGTCATTGGGTCAACAACAACAACATGCCTACGGTCTCACCATTACTATCAAATGCTGCTCTCAAGAGCTTCTCGCTCTCACCCAATGACACATTCCGCCATGTTTACGCCCTAATTAGAGTTAAACTAGACAAGGCCTGTGCTCCTGCTCCACACCCCCACACTGGTGTGTGACCCACGATCAAAACCATTCAGGAATGCCAGTGTTAGCATACACTGTACGTAATGTGTACATTAGCTACTAGATCAAGAAAGCTGTACAATATCTGTCTCTGTTCTAAATGCCGCTCTGCCACCACTTGTTTATGATGTATAACCTGTTGAAAAGATGCATATCACCACCTGGTGTGGAAGAGGAGGACGTTTCACCACTGGGTTTCCAACCTTCTGTCATATGTGAAGACGCCAAAGTCCACATCTGAGCAGAGTTGGTTTAAGCTGTGCATGAGTGACACATCAAGACTCGCTCCGCCACAAATGTTTGACAGATAAAGATGTTTTCCTTTACAACTAGGACAGCCATCAAAAAGGAAGTGTTCAATTCCTAATGTGAAAATTACTGTTTCGATGATCAGCATACTGGTATTACTGGTTTTACTTTATCTTTTACTCTTTATTTATTTATATAGCGTCTGTTACAGTCAAAATTGTTTCTAGGTGCTTTACAGAATCCCAGGGCCTGACCCCCCTAACAAGCAACTGGTATGACTGGTATTAAATACTATATGGGGGAAACTGTTTCTATTTTTGGCCATCATGGATAATTGCAAGGCCTCGAAATTTCACTGCAACATCAAATTGTATTGCAAATAAAGCATTCCTCTAAAGTACGAAGCCCGCTCTCCTTCCTGCCCCGCCTCCACATGTGGGGCAGGAATACAGTGGACCCTCTATGAGGCAAGTGAAGAGGGAATCTTATGCATTTGATTATTCAGATTAATAAATTCACTATAATATAAATATTCTTCAATGAGCTGTCAACTTGTCCAGGGCATACCACACCTCTCACCCACCCCCATTTCCTACTATTCTACATCCATAGTCCATGGATGAATCCTCATCCATAGATTAATGCAGTCTGATGAGGGTCGTGACATTGGCCACCCTCCTCTTTGCACGCTCACTGGTAGCACGGGCTCCCAGCTTGTCACCCTTCAGTACCTAGACTGCCCTCAGACCCTGACCTCCAGGTCTCGTCAAAAGACTTTGAGTCCACTCATCTTCTTTTCACCCTGCTATCTTCCCTGTGTGAGCATCTGTGTTTACTCAAGTACGTGAGATCAAAAGAACTGACAAGGAAGAATTTTATTAAAGCATGTGAAGCCTGTTGTGTTACAATTGGGTCCTTCACTACCCTGCTTGTAGTTTCTGAATCTTCTAAATGATTTAAAAAGTTCTCAAAAGAAGTTCTGTCTGACTGTCTGGATAACAGCCATTGCCAACATGCCCACATCTGCCCGTCCAAGTAGTTTACCCCGAGAGAAGACCACAAGCTGACCCTGACGTATTAGCAAATTATAGGCCGATATCCAACCTTCCTTTTATCTCTAAAGTTCTTGAGAAGGTGGTGGTGACTCAGTTACTGGAGCACCTGCAGAGGAACAGCCTGTTTGAGATGTTTCAGTCAGGCTTTAGAGCTCATCACAGCACAGAAACAGCACTTCTTAAAGTTACTAATGATCTTCTCATAGCTTCAGATCATGGACTGGTCTCTATGCTGGTTCTGCTGGACCTCAGTGCTGCTTTTGATACAGTTGATCACAGCATCCTGTTACATAGACTGGAACATGTGATTGGGATTAAAGGGACAGCACTAAACTGGTTTAGATCATATTTATTTGATAGATACCAGTTTGCTCATGTCCATGGTGTTCCCTCCTCATACAGTAGGGTTAGCCATGGGGTTCCTCAAGGTTCTGTACTTGGACCAATCCTCTTCACCTTGTACATGCTTCCCTTAGGGAACATTATTCAGCAGCATGGGATAAATTTTCATTGTTATGCTGATGACACTCAGCTTTATTTATCCATGAAACCAGAGGAGACAGAGAAGTTAGTGAAGCTCCAGACCTGTCTTAAAGACATAAAGTCCTGGATGTCTTCAAATTTCCTCCTCCTTAACTCAGGAAAAACTGAGGTCATGGTGTTTGGTCCTGAACCTCTCAGGGATAGATTAGATCACATGATCACTCTAGATGGTATCTCATTAACATCTAGTCTCTCTGTGAGGAATCTAGGAGTAACTTTTGATCAAAATATCTCCTTCAACTCACACATTAAATTAGTCTCTAGAAGTGCCATTTTTCACCCGAGGAACATCTCAAAGATCAGGAAGCTACTGACGCGGCATGATGCTGAAAAGTTAGTCCATGCATTTGTTACTTCCAGGCTGGACTATTGTAATTCTTTATTATCAGGGTGTCCAAACAACTCTTTAAGAGGCCTCCAGTTGATCCAAAATGCTGCAGCCAGAGTTCTGACAGGTATTGACAAAACAGATCACATAACTCCTGTACTGGCATCTCTTCATTGGCTGCCTGTCAAATTTAGAATAACTTTTAAAATACTTCTTCTGACCTACAAGGTCCTCAGAGGCCTAGCTCCATCCTACCTGGAGGAGCTAGTGATACCTTACCAGCCCAATAGACCGCTCCGCTCTCAGAATGCTGGTCTACTTGTGGTTCCCAGAGTTTCTAGGAGTAGAATGGGGGGCCGAGCATTTAGCTACCAGGCCCCCCTGCTATGGAACCAGCTCCCTGTCCAGGTACGGGAGGCTGACTCCATCGCTACTTTTAAAATCAGACTTAAAACCTACCTCTTTGAAAAAGCTTATTGTTACTAATTCAGTAGTTCCAGTTACTATCATAGACAGACAAATTATCATACTTAGGGGGTCGTCTAATCGTTAGGTCACATCTTAGCTATGCTGTTATAGGCCAAGGCTGCCGGGGTCCGGAAACATGATCACCTGACAGGCCTCTGTCACTCCACTGGGTCATGGTTTCCTCTCCTCTCCTTTCCTCTCCTTTCCTCCTCCTCATCAAGAAGACTAGTTATGATGATTCCTGTGTAGTTTTTCTGCTTCTCCCCCCCCCCTCCCCTCTCTGTTTATTTACAGGTATCGCCGCCTTTCGGAGCTGCATGATGACCTCCGGCCCCGCTGACCCGTTGTATAGTGTATTTTTGTGTGTGTTTCTGTACTCTGTGCCTCTCCTCTCCTCTCCTCTCCTCTCCTCTCCTCTCCTCTCCTCTCCTCTCCTCTCCTTCTCCTTCTCCTTCTCCCCTCCTCTCCCTCTCCTCTCCTCTTCCCCCTCCTTCTCCTTCTCCTCTCCTCTCCTCCTCCTCTCCTCTCCTCTCCTCCCCTCTCCTCCCCTCTCCTCTCCTCTCCTCTCCTCTCCTCTCCTCTCCTCTCCTCTCCTCTCCTCTCCTCTCCTCTCCTCTCCTCTCCTCTCCTCTCCTCTCCTCTCTCTTTACCCAGCCGGCCATCAGCAGGAGGGTCCCCCTACATCAGCCTGGTCCTGCTCAAGGTTTCTTCCTGTTAAAGGGGAGTTTTTCCTTGCCACTGTTGCTTGTCTGGGGTTAGGCCCTGGGATTCTGGAAAGTGCCTTGAAACAATTTTGATTGTATAAGACGCTATATAAATAAAGATTGATTTGATTTGATTTGATTTGATTTGATAAAAGACTCTTGAATCAGAGAGAGTAACATCCATGGAAGGTGTGCGAGGAAGAGACCTTTGCTCTTGAAGAAATACATGAAGGCTGAGTCTGATGTCGGCCACAGAGGAAGGAGAGAAAACATTTTGAGCAAACTAAATACGATGTTTCAGAAAGAGAACATCATACCCACTGCAAGCATGGATGTGGAAGGATGGGGGATGTGTTGCTACAACAGGATCTGGCCAGCTCACCCATTCTAGGATCCACCACGGTGTCACATGCTTGGGGAACATGTGACAGCGTCAGTGTGATGACAGAACATGGCGGAATCTCAGCTCGAGGAGCAGAGCTCTTGCCTTCTTCATATATCACATCGAACCATATATAATTTGGCAGGGGAGTCCAACTGATTGACGTGCTGTATAAAGTTCTTCATTCATTAGTCAAAACTGCGTAACTTAGCACATCACTTTCAGTGTGGCTTTTCAAAATAAAAGCAGTGAAAAATCCCTTTCACGCACAAAGCCACCTTATTAGTACTAGACTTGATTGGACACTGTTTGTCCTGTCAGAAGTTTAAAGGATGTGATGAATAATTGCCACTAACGCCCCCAATTTATGCCCCTTTTCAGCTGCCTGGCAGTCCCTGCATGCTCTAAGCTTCCGTGGAAGCTGTCACTCTACAGTGTAAAAGGATTTCTGTCCAAGGTTTGTGGTTTAGTATCACCCGGTGCAGGATATGTAGCACACATTGTCTCATTGTAACGCAGTGTGCGTTATCTTTAGGTGCCTCTATTGAACACAGTTGGTCTGAGTCTCCATCGTGGTTTCATTGTTGCTGTGGTATTCAGAGGCACTTTGTGTCGACAAGCAAAGCAGGCAAACACTTAGGGCCCTGGGCCAGAAGGGGGCACTAGAGGTCTGACAACCTTTCAATCTCTATGGAGCAGTGACAATGTGTTGCGTGTGCAATGACAGTGGTCGCTCCGTGCACAAGTCCCTCAAGAGGCCCCACTCCCCTCCTCTGGCTCCTTCTGCCAAGTAGCGCCGGTGCGTCTTATGTAAACAAACAGGAGGAAAATGAAGAGAAGTTATCCGCCTTCTAGTGGCAAAAACTAAAGCCAGACAGAGCCAAAGCAGACAGCAGCACAGTGGTAAGTGGTGCACATACAACATATGCTAACGGAGCCCCCAAACTGTGCTAACTGAGTTACCTGATCAGGGAGCTCATTTGAACAATGCCCAAAATTAAATTTGGGTCCAGCCAGCCTCAGAGTGAATAAGCCAGAGTTTTGCACACTGTACAGCTCAGGTGTTGGGACAGAAGTTCATCTGTGTTATAAGCATGTGTTATAATTAATGTATTTTCCTGATCTCTGCCTATTCTCTCCTATACCTGTCCTCCCCCTTCTCCTCCCCCCTTCTCCTCTCTCTCTCTACCCACCCCCCCATCAGCAGGAGGGTCCCCCTACATGAGCCTGGTCCTGCTCAAGGTTTCTTCCTGTTAAAGGGGAGTTTTTCCTTGCCACTGTTGCTTGTCTGGGGTCAGGCCCTGGGATTCTGGAAAGCGCCTTGAAACAATTTTGATTGTAAAAGATGCGATATAAATAAAGATGATTGATTGACTGATTGATTGATTGATTGATGGATTGATTGGTGTGCATTTTATTCTTGTTTGACATGTGTGAGCTATGCTTCATTCTTCATCCCATTCTTTTTCTCCTATATGATGATGTAATTGGAATTTTAAAGAGTTTAATCAGCTGCGTTGGGGAAATGTTTAGTCTTATTATACTTTAGTCCAAACATGATGTCCTCGAACCTTTCACCTCATCATTGAAACAACAGCATCTGGTCATGAAGGGGCCAAGCCTCAACCCCAGGACAGGACAGCATGTTGGATCACATGACCAAGAACAATGGTGCGCAGCAAGCGGAGCAGGTCAACTTATGGACCCAGTTTCTTTGTATTTTATATGGATATAGATTTTCAAAAGAAAATGCTAAAAAAAACTCCATATAGATCCAGAAAAACAAACTAAGGTCATAATGATGGGGGGATGCAGCAAAAATGGCTTTCTACTGGTTCAGACCGCTGTAAATAAAGCTTTAATAATTGTAATATTTATTACAAATACTACAGTTTCGAAATCAAAACGTTTGCATGAATTAATTGTGTTTTTATGTACCGTGGGCTTGCGTGCGTGCAGGATAGCATCGCTTGTGTACATAAATTTAAAAAATCAACTGTAAAACCTTTAATACCAAAGAGTAACTCGTAGTTGAAATTTAAACGCCAAATTGCGCCTCCCGTGCAGAATTTCTGACTCTTGCTGAAGAGGTTCCAATGGACCTGAGCGTGAAGGGATCGAGGAGATCGAAGAGATCGCGGAGTGCGTCTCCGTTCAGCGGAACATGACAGCGAGCTTCTACATTTGAAGTCAACTTGGTGGGGCTGCAGTGAAGCCCGGGTTGGTTCGCATCTTACCAGAGAGGTTGACGGACTTTCTCTCGCTCGTCCGTGCGGCGGAAGAATACTCTGGCAGATTTGGTCTCTGACCTCGCACGCACGCACGCACGTTGTGAGTGATGGAGAGACCAGATGAAGAGGAGAGTAGCCTTTGCGATTACAAGGAAATTGGACTTCTGCTTCTGTCTGAACAGATAAAACAGAGGCTCAGAGGCGCGCATACGGAATGTGACGCGTGCGTATAAATGCAACATATAGAAGCGCTGCAACACTCGCAGGGCGTGAAATACATTTGTGAACCTTACCGGCAGTTTTTTGGGACGCGCCGTCTTATAAGACGCGAAGGAATAAAAAAGGTGCAGAAAGAATCTACATCAACCGCTTTTGTGCACAAATCTAGAGTGGCGGAGGCACGCCGAGCAGCAGACCCCCCTCCATGGACGGAAAAAGACAATCCCCGTCTGCCCTCCTCGGTGGATCCAGATCAGCGCATCCTCTGTCCCTCTGCGACCCCGACCGCTGCTCCTCTTCTGTCCGACTGAGACATCATGGCGGAAAGGAGACGGCGCTCACGCCGCTGCTGAGTCCGAGCGCAGTTGTGGAAGTCTGGTCCGTCCAAAATACCTCCACAGTCAAATCTAGAAGGATGCAAAGTCCCCTTTACAACATCTGTGATCTGCTATGTCGGTACAGGACGCATATGTGCAGCAAATCTTCAGTGACAGTCAGGCTGTACATCTGTTCTACCCTGCAACGTGGCTTAATTCATACCTTTAGGTTTTCATCTAAGTTTGGAGACGATTCCCAGAAACTAACAGGTCAGCTGAGGATCCGCTCACAGAACATCAGCTGGAATTTAGAAAAGCTTTATTCTTGACTTTTCTGTCCAGAAAGTCTGTCCAGTCCAGACTTTTGTCTCCTGCAGAGTCACTCTTCTGTGTGGATCCAGGTTTGACCCTCAGATGATCTCTGGTTCTTCTCTGAGTTGTCTAGTCCAAATAGGCAGCACTGAGAAAGGACGGGAAAAGGATCGCTTTTCATCCAGAGTGCAGAGAAGAAGGAAGAGCAGCGCAGCGCTGTGACTACAGTATAAAGAATCCTGACTCCTAGAGACAGAGGGGGGGATGGAGAGAGAGAGAGATGGAGAGAGGGGGAAAGAGAGATGGAGCGAGAGAGAGATGGAGAGAGGGGGAAGAGAGAGATGGAGAGAGGGGGAGAAAGAAAGAGCACAGAAATTATATCAGAAAAAAGCAGAACCAGAAGAAAGGGAAAAATTAAAGATGTAAGAAATGGAATCATGAACTTCTAAAAATGGAAAAGGCCAGCTCACATCATATATGAAACTTATTTTGAAGGTGGACAGAGATATCAAGCTTACGTTAGCTCCAGCATCTAAAGTCCTTAACACACAAAGGCTTCATGCACATGGACCACAGAAGTGGAGCGAGCTGCTGCTCTGAGCCCTCCTTTGAACTGTTTGTTGTGTGTCATCTTCTTCCTTCCACAGGGCACAAGTGATGGAAGTGCACTTGTGTTGTGAGATGAGGACGCACACTTGTGTGTGTAGTGAAGTAAGTCACCACCTGAGTTGATGTGATTCAGTTGGAATTAAATGTAACTAGCAGCCAGCGCTCTGGGCTCCATCAGTCCAATGGAGACAGGGCCGTCTCTGGCCCACTTGGGGCATTAGCAACAAATTGAGGTACCCCACCCGCACTCACTGAAATCCCCTCATGTAGATTTACAGAAAAAACACAAAACAACAAAATATCATTATTTTTACTATAAAGGAATGCAGAAGAACATGAAATATGATTTCAAAGCCAACGACTGCAGCAATAATACAAGATAAATCTCTCTGAAATAAATCATTCTGAGTTATTAATGGAATAAAAAGAAAATTAGCAGTTGCCTTAACCTGAAAGAAAATCAATCTGGGACAAATAAACGAGGCACAAATGGTCATCCATTGAAAATAAATAGCAAAAAAAACCAAAAGATGTTTGCCTGAATAACTTTCACTTACTAATATAAGAGAAATCTGAATGAAAGGGACAAAAATGTATTAATCATTTAGGCTATTTGACCACCAGCTGCTTAATTAGTCCATCATTTATTCATTTAATCAATTGTTTTTCATTTCATTGAAAAAGGTCATGATGCTCGTGATGCTCATGGCCATGATGCTCATGGTCACGATGCTACCAGGAAACATTGCATCCGTAGAACAGGTCAGCTGGTTTCTGTGTTCTCTGACCAACGTACCCATCTTCAGCTGAAGCACCTTCCGCTCTTGCTGTCTCCTGGCAGCCATGTCTGCTACAGTCATTGTAACAGTGTGTGTGTGTGTGCATGCCACCTTTGTCTCACACGTAAAGATGCTCATCATACATCCCATGTTGCACAGGGGTGCACATCAATTACACAATGCATATCCCTTAAAATGCAGACACAGGGCCCAATGCACAGTGCATGCTACATGTATAGAGGGCCCGACTGGAGTCATTTAATCTAAAGAACTTATTCAAGTTTACTGTGAAGCAGGATAATAACAAATGCGTGTTGCTTATGCGTGACCTTTGCTACGTCATGATGCAGTGTGTTCCATCAACAGTCATGGTGATAGGCAGGTGAATTTATATGTGCCTCTTTGTCCTGGCCCTACCTCCAACTTTTCAAGTACCCAAAAGACACACGTAAAGATGAGCAGACAGGAAACAAATGTGTCAGCTGTTACAGCTAAAAGGTTGAGCAGAGCAGATGGTGTTTGAAGCCTCTTGTAAACATGTCCAAAGTAGAGGCAGTGAAGGTGTCAGAGGATTCCAGACAGCATGGCATTGAAGGCCAGAGTCAGAGGAGCAGGGGCAGGATGAGGGTTCAGGGGGTGTGAGAGGAGCAGAGGAGAATGTCCGTTAAGCCGTTTGTATGAGGAGAGGTAGATTTTGTGGATAATAATCCAGCAGAGGTAGATGAGGGTGGGAGTCAGTTGCTGCCAGGGTTTTGTATGGGTTATGAATTCAACAGCTTCCTATTTCAAAAACTTAAACTGATGCAACTAACCAGTATTTAACCGCATAATAAAGACAAACGGATTTGATGCATGTAGTCATGAAGGTATGTGGGCTCATCATGTCTTAAATTATGAGCACAGAACTAGAACTGAGCACAAATGAGCACTGTGTGGGCCACAGAAAGACAAAACCTGAAAGAACAAAGGAGAGCTGAGGGAGCTGGATCCTCGAGGAGCACCTGTATCATTGGAGAAACATGAAGGCATTAACCCACAGTGCTTCATATATACGTAGTTCCATGATACAAAAACCTACTTGCAATTTCTGTTTCTTTTTATACTTTCAATGTTTCCCACTTTTATCTTATTGAAATCAATGTTAGTGAGAGTGAAACAAAAGAAAAGTCAAAGGTATAATCTTGCTTCTTATTTTAGTGAATCGTCACAACACTAATTACACCTCTGGTCGTGAGGGGAGTTAGGGTGCATAATATCACACTTCAAAAACTCAACGTTGTTTTAAAATCACATAACCATAAACAAATGATGGCTGGAAATGAAACCGAACACTACAATATGTGGAACCCTTTTCCAAACATCAACCACCAACCAGAACGGGAACGTACCAACTGTGTGGGTGAAGCGGAGGTGATGAGGGTTTTACATGAAGCATGACCAGTTTATGCAGTGGTGCCTCCTCATTAGTGCAGGCATCACTGTTGTATCTCACTCTTTAGATTTCTTCAGATTCCACAGAATGGAGTGTTCTGAGTCACAAGCCTTTTATAGTCCAGGAGTGTTGCATATTGTGCCGTGAGAGCTGGCTTTGAATACTCCTTAAGAGTGAGTAAATGTACCACATGGAAAGCCCTCCACTTCTTCCCTCCACGCCTTCTGCCTTGCTACATTATTTATTTTGGACCACTGCTACGAGCATCTGTGGCTAAGCTTCCTTTCAACTCCGTGTTACAATGGGAAGCTGCCTGTATGAATTGTTTTTGTCATTGATGGAGTTTGTGGTGAGCCAAGCTGGACAGCAATAAAGTGAGGTTTTGCCATTTCTCTGGACAACATATGAGGTGCTTAACATAGTTTTGTTTTTTCTGTGACTGTTTTATAGAGTTTAAAAATGGCATGGATTAGATGGAAGGACCGAATGCACACAGGGACATCTCAAGAGCTGAATAATGCTAAACAATACAAGTGCAGTATAGTGGTCGCTTTCTGAATTAAGTCAATGACCTTAGCTTCCTTATCTGTGCCACTTATGACACATTTCCTAGTCAAGGAAAACCTGGCACAATGGTATAGCATAGATGAGAGTTGCAGCCTTGCAACACAGCCCTGGGACCTCTCCATCACATCCTGAGTGGCTGCTCAGCCTTGGTACAGATTCACTAGGGTTAGAGGCATGACCAGGTGCTACGGAAGTTGGTAGAATATACAGAGAACATGATACTCCTGGCAAACAAGAACCCAATATCCCACCAGAAGCACCAGAGGTTTGTCCAGTTTGTTCAAACAAGAACTACCATCACAGGATGGAACATTTTCCTGGGTGGGTGAGTCGTATGTCACCTGTCAAAAAGTATTCTAATTACTACTACTATTATACTGACAGCTTGTTATAATCAATTACTTGCATGATCTCTGTCTATTCTGTCTCATAAATGTGCTCCCCCTTCTCCTCCTTCTCTGCCCATCTGGTCAGCAGGAGGGTCGCCACCCCCCACCCCCAATATGAGCCTGGTCCTGCTCAAGGTTTCTTCCTGTTAAAGGGGAGTTTTCCTGCCACTGTTTCTTGTTGGGAGTCAGGCCCTGGGATTCTGTAAAGCGCCTAGAGACATTCCTGATTGTAACAGACACTATATAAATAAAGATTGATTGATTGACTTTTCTCATCTTCTTTTGTCTCGTCTTCATCTGCTTCACGTGGGGCCGGGTCGGTAGCAGCCCAAGCACAGATGCCCAGACTTCTGTCACCCCAGTCACTTCCTCCAGCTCTTCTGAGAGGATTCCAAGGTGCTTCCAGGCCAGATGGGAGACAAAATCTCTCCGAGGTATACTGGGTCATCCTCAGGGCCTCCTCTTGGTGGGAGATCCCTGGAACACTTCCTTAGAGAGGCATTCAGAGGGCATCCAAAACAGGTGCCCAAGCTAATTCAGGCGGCTCTGCTTGCTCTGAGCTTTTCCTGAGTGACAGAACTTCTCATCCTCCATCTAATGGAGTGCCCAGCCTTTGTCAGTCAGAATCACAATAAATCAAAATATACCCATCAATAATAGTTAAATGGGAAACATTTAGTCCTCTGCCTGAATGTTGTTTAGGTGTGCTGCAGCCTGAAGAGGCTGAAAGTCTGTTAAGCACTGCTACTTCATGGCCCTGATGCTAAAGTAGCAGGAGACCTGGAAGAGAAGATGGACCATGTGTGCTTTTGTGCTGGTCATCTCACCCCCTCATCTTGTCACACCTTTAGCCCACCGGTTTTCTAACACCAAGTCAAAGACTTGTTTTAGCCCTACGGGACTTTTCCAGCAGCATTTTGCTATTAAGTTGGCAAATTCCGAGCAGTCCCATTGGCCACTTAGCCTGCTCAAGGAAACTTACAGCACAAGTGTTTTGACCACTTGTTACCGTAGTTACCGTAATTACTAGTCTAACACAATCTGCATCTTTCTACCGGTCAACCTAACACCTATGTTCACACAAACCTTTTTATTCTGTTACATTCTAGATTTTGACCTGTTTGTATATTTTTACTTGGTTACATTGATCACATTGAATAATGCACGATTAGTCAATGAATATACTACATTTATTATATATACACACACACACAATAATATAGTTATTGTGTGTGTGTGTATATATAATGTGTGTGTATATATAAGTATGAACTGATCTCCTCAATTTGTAAAATATAGTATTCTTATGTTCTTTGAATGCATCACCCCTGCAATTCAGGGTTGAGCATCTGAAAGAGAGCAACGCTGCTTTGGAAACGCTGTCTCTCTGTGAATATACTGTCCTTTAAAAGCCTGACTTACTGCCTGGGACTTACTGCCTGGGAAAAATGTTCACTTCAAACAGAATGCAGTGTTCTAATAGTTAAAACAGTGTTACTATGGTGGAGCGTGATTCCCTGTTCAACTCTGCTTGCAGCTCTAATTTATTGTTGCACCTATAATATATTAAATATCTTACCTTATTTTCTCTTTTAATGGTACAAAGAAATGAGGGAAATGGTATTACACTGTTTTCCGTGTGCAGTAGATTTTTCATGTTTGTGAGTCCTGTCACAAACATGTCCATGTTGGAAGTGAAGAATTCCTTGTACATGTTAAAATTTTTGAAAGGCCCTGTCATTCTAAAGGTAGTTGGTAGTGAAATTAGCACCATCTGCTGGCTAGAACAGCTTATGTTTCTTCTTTAATTGAGGAAAATAAGAGCAACCCCAGGTTTCTTTTTAGCACTGCGGCCAAATCAACTAAGAGTCACAGTGTTTTAGATCCACGTATCCCTTCTTCCCTTAGTGGTGAAGACTTCATAAGCTTCTTCACTGATAAAGTTCTAGCTATCACAGAGAAAGCTATCCAGGCCATCCCAACAACTGGACCATCACCAGATGTGCTGACTGTGGGAACATACAGGATCTCCAACGAGCCCTTAAACCCTAACGCTAATTTAGAAATCCAAGACCACCACGTGTCTTTTAGATCCCATCCCAACACACCTGTTGAAGGATGTTTTACCACTGATAGGCAGTTCTATCCTGGACCAGATCAATGGTTCTTTAGTGTCAGGTTATGTACCCTGGTCCTACAAGGTGGCAGTGATTAAGCCGTTGCTTAAAAAACCATCACTGGATCCTGACGTATTAGTAAAATAATGGGCCAATATCCAACCTTCCTTTTATCTCTAAAGTTCTTGAGAAGGTGGTGGTGACTCAGTTACTGGAGCACCTGCAGAGGAACAGCCTGTTTGAGATGTTTCAGTCAGGCTTTAGAGCTCATCACAGCACAGAAACGGCTTAAAGTTACTAATGATCTTCTCATAGCTTCAGATCATGGACTGGTCTCTATGCTGATTCTGCTGGATCTCAGTGCTGCTTTTGATACAGTTGATCACAGCATTCTGTTACATAGACTGGAACATGTGATTGGGATTAAAGGGACAGCATTAGACTGCTTTAGATAATATTTATCTGATAGATACCGGTTTGCTCATGTCCATGGTATTCCCTCCTCATACAGTAGGGTTAGCCACGGAGTTCCTCAAGGTTCTGTACTTGGACCAATCCTCTTCACCTTGTACATGCTTCCCTTAGGGAACATTATTTGGCAGTATGGGATAAATTTTCATTGTTATGCTGATGACACTCAGCTTTATTTATCCATGAAACCAGAGGAGACAGAGAAGTTAGTGAAGCTCCAGACCTAGATGTCTTCAAATTTCCTCCTCCTTAACCCAGGAAAAACTGAGGTCATGGTGTTTGGTCCTGAACCTCTCAGGGATAAATTAGATCACACGATCACTCTAGATAGCATCTCATTAACATCTAGTCTCTCTGTGAGGAATCGAGGAGTAACTTTTGACCAAAATATCTCCTTCAACTCAAACATTAAAACAGTCTCTAGAAGTGCCTTTTTCACCTGAGGAACATCACAAAGATTAGGAAGCTACTGACGCAGCATGATGCTGAAAAGTTAGTCCATGCATTTGTTACTTCCAGGCTGGACTATTGTAATTCTTTATTATCAGGGTGTCCAAACAACTCTTTAAGAAGCCTCCAGTTGATCCAAAATGCTGCAGCCAGAATTCTGACAGGTATTGACAAAAGAGATCACATAACTCCTTTACTGGCATCTCTTCATTGGCTGCCTGTTAAATTTAGAATCATTTTTAAAACCCCTCTTTTGACCTACAAGGTCCTCAGAGGCCTAGCTCCATCCTACCTGGAGGAGCTAGTGATACCTTATCAGCCCAATAGACCGCTCCGCTCTCAGAATGCTGGTCTACTTGTGGTTCCCAGAGTTTCTAGGAGTAGAATGGGGGGGCTGAGCATTTAGCTACCAGGCCCCCCTGCTATGGAACCAGCTCCCTGTCCAGGTACGGGAGGCTGACTCCATCGCTACTTTTAAGATCAGACTTAAAACCTACCTCTTTGAAAAAGGTTATTGTTACTAATTCTGTAGTTCCAGTTACCATCATAGATAGACAAATTATCGTACTTAGGGGGTCGTCATTTACAGGTATCGCCGCCTTCGGAGCTGCATGATGACCTCCGGCCCCGCTGACCCGTTGTATAGTGTATTTTTGTGTGTGTTTCTGTGCTCTGTGCCTCTCCTCTCCTCTCCTCTCCTCTCCTCTCCTCTCCTCTCCTCTCCTCTCCTCTCCTCTCCTCTCCTCTCTTCTCTCTACCCACCCCCCCATCAGCAGGAGGGTCCCCCTACATGAGCCTGGTCCTGCTCAAGGTTTCTTCCTGTTAAAGTTGAGTTTTTCCTTGCCACTGTTGCTTGTCTGAGGTCAGGCCCTGGGATTCTGGAAAGCACCTTGAAACAATTTTGATTGTATAAGACGTTATAAAAATAAAGATTGATTTGATTTGATTTTGATTTGCTGGACGTAACTTCAGAGTGCAATCAGTGTTAACGGCTGTTCCGTGCCTCCGTCCATAATGCTGCCCCCACCCTCCCTAAGAGTATGGCTATGTGCTGAGAGACCTGCCTCCTAGGACTTTATGGCTATAGGTGTAAGGGCCATGGTCTGAAGACATTGAGGGTGGCTGCAACTGTCGTTTCTGAATGAGGATGATGGTCGCTGCCTCCAGGCAGGAAGTGATAATGGCCTGTGACAAGGAAAGGTTGAAAATGAATGTGAAAATCCTGGTCAGTGCACACAGGGTGTCAGGGTGTCAGAGCTGGAGGCTGCTGCAAATGTGGGATGGCTACAGCTCAGCCTCACAGCAGCCGAAGAAGTGTTTTAAATCCTCCGTCAGTGGGGCATCTATGCTAAATGTCATTAACATGTTGGAGCCTCTATAATTTAAGTGCCACATCCCTGCCACATCATCCGGGAGTCATATTAAACAAATAAAGGGCTCCGCCGATTATCAGCATTAGCATGGCCTCACAATTTGTTTCACCCGGTGTCTTTGTCTGTTCGCGTGTGAAATGTTTAGTTACTCCTCTGCCTCCTGTAGTGAAGGAAATAGGTGCAGAAAATGTAGTTTATTTACGGCTATGGAGGCGAGACTTATTGAGCTTGAGACGCGATTCCGCAGCTTGGAGTTAGCTGGAGCTGCGTCAGGTAGCCAGGAGAAGCTAGCTGCTGCGGAGCTGCCTAGCGTAGCTACAGCTAGTGGTCCCCCGGCAGCAGCCGAGCAGCCGGCTAGCCAGGGCGGCTGGGTGATGGTTCGCACCCACGGTGCACCACCACCCGCTTCCCGTGGCTAATTGTTTTTCCCCACTCGGCGACACATATCACAATTAAGTGTGGACTGTTAAATATTAGATCTCTTTTGTGTAAATCCCTGTTAGTACACGACCTGATAGCGGATCATCACATTGATTTATTTTGTCTTACTGAGACCTGGCTTCAGGAGGAGGAGTATGTTAGCTTAAATGAATCTACTCCTCCTACCCATCTTAATTATCATATTCCTCGTGTTAGTGGTCGAGGAGGGGGAGTGGCAGCAATCTATCACTCCAAGTTATTAATTAATCCAAGACCAAAATATGGCTCCAGTTAACTTGAAAGCCTGACTCTTGGCATCACCCATCTGAACTAGAAGGCAGAAAAGCCACTTTTGTTTGTAAAAGACGCTATATAAATAAAGATTGATTTGATTTGATTTGATTTGATTTGATCTACAATGTTGTTTGGGATTTTACTCTTGTTCTCCTTTGGGCTGTGCTGTACGGTTCCCTGTCCCCTGACATGGAAGTGCCGCTGCAGTTTTTCAGGAGGGACTGGACCTCACTGGTTTTCTAGGGTTTTTGACTGGGAAATAACCCTGATCTATTTGTTGACAGTGACCGTGTCATACCAGGGTTTGATGTCACCAAGAATGAGTCTGGAGGTGTTTTCTTGGGCACCACCCATGTAGCTGGGAGAATTCCCACTGGCCAAGGCCAAAGCAAAGTAGGGATGCCTCTTTTGTTACCTACACCTCTATGCTTTGAAACATGATACTTCTAGATATCTTTAGAAGAAGATCAAACTCTCCACAGAACATTGATTTTAATTTTGCTTTCTTACACAAGCAGCGATTTTTGGTTGAGTTTTCTTTGGATGAAATCTTTGTTCCTCCTTATTCTCAGCAGTGTTCTGCCAGCAGTGCAGGTCCAGCCTCTCACCACCTCTACCTGCCTGACAATCAGAATTCTGTGGATTCATTTTATATTTTATTTGTTCATTTGCTTGCTGTTGCAATAAACGCCTGCTATACCAGTTTTGTTTTCCCATTCTGCATTCTGGGGCTTCTTTCTGTGACACAAAACCTGTGTTGGATTTTATTTTTATCTTTTGTTATATTTGATTTAAATCATTTATTGTAAATGTTTACTCTTTTGTTGTAAAAGTTCTTGAGCTGCAATCTTTGCTTGAAAGGTGCTGTATAAATGTTAGCCTTCAGTATCAGGCTCAGGCTTTGCTCTATGTTGGGGTGAGGGCCAGTGAGGTGTGATACAAGGTGTGGGAGGGGAGGGTGGCTTTGACATGTTCATGATAGGACATGTTGTGATAAGACGTGTGGACCAGGTGCACCAGGGGTTTACATACAACATACTCACAGTCCAGTTGAAGCAGTTAGTAATTCTGGTCTTTTTTACTGAGCAACTACACCAATTAAAGATAAGAGTGTGATTGTTGCAGGGTCTTCAGCCTTGAGTCCTTTTGTGAAGTGAGGAAACACAGAGAGCTCATAATACCAAGCTTTAAGTGAGAGTACTCGCCTCATATCTGCATCCTCCTCTTGGCACCTCTTCAACGCTGACACATCAACAACTGCCAGTCCCTGCTGGTCATGTGTCCCTCTCTGGCACTTCAATGCTGATGTCTGTCTTTCCTGTGTCTCCCATTGCTGTAATGGGGGGTAGGAAAATGCATCAGCAACAGCCCCTGTTCTATCAACAGTCCACTGTCCATTGTCTTCTACTGTGGACAGTCTTTTGTTCCTAACCACAGCTTGTGGTTAATGTCTCAAAATAGTGTCCTTTAGCTTTGTTGGAAGTCCCACAGCAGTATGTCCTGCTGCCGTATTGACATTGAAAAGCAGGCTTGGGTCTGGCAGTGAAGAGAGCAGAGGCCCCAACAGAGAATCCTGCAACAAGCTGAACGTTGCCACAAACTCTTCAGTCCAATAAAAGACCGCCCCGTTTGGCAGGAGGCGGTCAGGGCAGCACCTGTCACAGAGGAGCTAGCTGTAGGAGGACAGGCCAAGGTAGATTCTCCTGAGGTCAAATTAATCTTGGTAATATGACAAACTGTGTATATTAAAATGGACAAGGACATGGATGGTTCAACACAGACACCTTCACATCAACATTTGACCCAAAGGATTTTATCCAAAAAATTTAGTTGCACCATTTAATTTAATCCTGTGATTCCTGTGAGCAATTGAAGCTTGCTGCTAAATGCAGCAGTTTGGCTTCTTTTGATGTATTGAGGTGAATATTCACCTTTATTACTGCATAAACACCACTCTGTCACCATGGCATTGTTAACTAGTATAAGATTCATACCTTAACTATTTTGGAAATGCAGCAATGCTTAAATATATGGAAGGATTCATCCGATGCCTAATTATACAGAAATAAAAAGGAAAACCGACAGTCAGATAAATAGTGGATATGGCAAACGGGAGATTTTCTCCTCTCTCGTGTAACTCTGAAATTCTCACTGGTGTCATATTCCTTCCTGATTTAGAAAAGATCTGTTCTCTGGCTGTTTCTGACACACACCCACGCTGCATACACCCACACACACTGAACCACATGACACACATGCATACTCACACAATTGAAATTGCCTGCAGTATTTCCAGCCCACACTGCTTCCTGTCTGATAAACCTACTCATACACTCTAATATGAGAAAAAGGGAGAACGTTTTCTCTTTTCATCCACCTCTTTATCTTGTGTTCTCTCTCCCTTGTTCCCTATCTTTATTCTGTCTCCCTCTCTTTTTTCTTTGGATCGATCGATAGATAGATAGATAGATAGATAGATAGATAGATAGATAGATAGATAGATAGATAGATAGATAGATAGATAGATAGATAGATAGATAGATAGATAGATAGATAGATAGATAGATAGATAGATGTGTGTATGTGTGTGTGTGTGTGTGTGTGTGTGTGTGTGTGTGTGAGAGAGAGAGAGAGAGAGAGAGAGAGAGAGAGAACCTGCTCTGACATTTTCACCTTTAATGTGACCTCTAACATCTTTTCAGGGTGAAAAGCTAAAATGATGTGCTTGGATGTGCGTGGACTCCCCGGGGACGTGGCTGCACTCAGGGTTATCCAATTATATTCAAATTCATAAAAAGACATCCGTACGCTGCCATGACTCTGTTTAATGTCTGATTAATCTCATAAAGTTCAGCTGTTTCAGTAGGATTTTCCTTGCCTCGCACAGCTAAAGTTATGGTCCACAGAGATCGTCCAAAGCATCAGAGGCATCTCATCCACCAGGAAAAGGGTAGAAAAGAAGTTCCATGAGATTAGATATTGCGTGGACCACAGTGGAAACAGTCATCCTGAAGTGGAGAAAATCTGCTCCAAATCTGTCAGGTTGCGCCGACGTCTGCTGTGCACAGTCTCCAGTACAGCCCACAGATGTGCACTTGCATTCAGGTCTGGTGTGTGAAGAGGCCGCTCTAAAACACACCTTCAACTGGAGAAGCTAGTGCTTTAGCTGATTTACGTCTTTGCTTTGGGTCTCCTTTCTTCTTGAGTAATATTTTTAATTCATCAAAACAACCAATGTTTCACTGCCTTTACTGTAGGGATGCAGGATATTTAGGGGTGCATGTTATTTAATAACTACAGTCATAAGAGCTTTCATACTGGTGGTGGCACAGTATGATTTGGTTTGACGGAAACTACAGGGTGTGTGGGACTGCTTTCAGTGGTTTCACTTTTGCTCAAGAAAATTACATGGCTGCAATTTATAGAAATAATACAACCTTGGCAATACATTCAGTCTAAATAGAAGAGAATGCAGTAATTGAATCAAGGTTCAGCAGCAGGAGTTGAGGCAGGTACAGAGAAGCGCAGAGAAGAAAGCATTATCTGAATTCTTTTAAGTTAAATGCTCTTGTATTCAGTTTTTAATGCCTTTTTGCTTTGTGGACGTAAAACAGCAAAGAGTCCAAACTGTTGTTTAGTTTTGCATTCTTACCATTTTATGTCAGCTCCACATATAAAGGAGCCCATGTTGGAAGTAGATGTCCATGCGTGAAAGGTTCTCACCAAGACTCTGTCCTTGTTAGTGATCTGGAAGTTCGTCTCAAGTAGGAGGTGATCTTGTTTACAGGTGTCGATCGTGTACAGGAACTCCGCCCACCTACTTCCTGCCTTTGCTTTGCTTTGTTTTCCCTCCAATTTGATGGGCGTTTGGTCTTGATTAGTTGGGTATGAGTAAGGTGCCCCTTAGTTTCGTATGTTTCACCAGAGCCTTTTGGAAGTGCACAACCTTTGGTTTAATCTTGGAATTTTTGAGTTCTGTTTTTTGTACATCATAATTGGAGGGATTTGCCTCCGTCCTCGAGTTTTTCTGTTACACCTTGTTTTTGCCAAGTATGGATGCTGCTGAAGACTTGATAAAGTCATTAAATAGTTGAGCTTTACTGCGTTGCCTGCTTGTGGGTCTTTTTTCTCAGGAACCCTAACAGTCCTCCTCTAACTATGGCCTGAAGGTTGGACCTGGCCTGAGCAGAATGGAGTAAGGAGCCCCCAGGCTCCATCAGATGGGCGGCATAAGGAGGTGTCATCTCCAAAGGTGCTAGAAGTAGACTCTCAGCGCAATGCTATTATTAGTATTGTAATACTCAAGCCGGAAGATCCATTTTTGGCTTTTTTTAAAAAGCACTCCATATTGATCCCTAAAAATGAAATATTTCCAATTTAAATTATTGCCCTTCCAATAGCCTTATTTTAGAAGTCATCATACAACACATGCAAATTGTGGAGTTGATGAGTAACAAATGTGGCATAAATCCACCAAAGTCCAGATTTGTAGTGTGTGGCTCAGAACAGATGAACGCTGTTTTCCAGGACTTCACCCGGAACTGCCTGACCTGTGAGGACATCATGCCTGGGTGCTTCAACTGACTTAATCAAGCAGATCAACGCCGAACAAATTCTCTGCTGGACCAGCTGTTCTTTTAGTAGCGGTGTGTTCAGTGATGCAGGAACGAGTTCATGCTGAAGCTTCAGCTGCCGAAGCTCAACAGAGGCGTGTTGCAGACGGCTAACCCTATCAAGAGCAGTGTGAAGAGAGGGCAACACCAGCAACACCAATTTCCCATGTGCACAGCAGCCACTGGTGCAAGCTCCAGCCCTCACAGTGGCCAGGTGGAGAACTGTGATCTTTCAGATCTTTCCTGTCAGAACTCCAGCTGCTGCAAAACAAATGCCTGGAGTCATTTTCCACCATAATTTGGAGTCACTATACTCCTTATCAGTGTTTCACAAATCTATTGTTGCATATCAAGTCCCACTTAAATGATTTCATCTTGTAGGGGATCACCTGAGTTGTCCTGTCAGAGACACCCTTGTCCTCTGTGCTGCGTCGGCTGTCATCAGCCTGCATTGGGCTGCGTGCTGGAGGAGCCAAGCTATGGGCAGCACAACGCCGTCTCACTATATGTTATAAAGGCCGGCAGAGGGTGCCGGCTGATGTCACCCAGAAGATCTCACCACAGGAAATAGTTAAATACTATTTTTGCAAGTTTGAGGTCACGTAGATGTTCCTTGTAGCGAGGAATACAAGGAATTGATAAATATACAAGCCAATCTTTATTTCTAAATGTAACAAATTAAATTTATTCTAATATATTTCACAAATAAATAAATAAATTTATAAATAAATACATTAACATGGAGGCCAGGAGCTGTAAAGGATGGGGTCCTACACACACCTGAGGATCTCTGAAAACCACCACCAGGACCAGGGTTACTGCCTTGGCCCAAAGCACTGAGGCAGCACCGTAGCGTCATAGCATAATAGCAATGTGGCTTCAGCTGGCAGGGGCTAGCTGTTGGGAAGTATCTGTGGCCTGTACCAGATCACAGCATGTACTAAACCCTGTTGGATCTGGGAGTACAGAGGTGGTCTTCAGTTCGCTGTCTCATGTGATTCTCCTCCAGATCAGCAGGAATCACAATGGAGTTTAGTGGCTATTCAACTGGAACAAGAGGAAACTTTTTACTTTTGTAGCTAAAATGTATCACTAACAATGTGTCAACTTCACAATGAGCATTTGTAACATGATATATGGGTCATAATTGCTGTAGGTCACCATTCTGTCACATATGTAGGGATTCTTGGTACCTCTCTGGTGGGCTTATGTGGGCCGACTGCTGGCTTTGGTAAGTAAATATGAAGAGACATTTGGAGTCTGGATGTAATGGCACACGGAGAAAAGACAGAGAGAAGTCCATGACCGTAAAAAGTGCCTGTGTTCCTAAAGGAAAGCACGTCCAGTTTCTACCCTGGAGCTGATGACTTGCAGATCAGGCACTGATGGATCAACATTAGAACGTGGATTTGTAGAGAAAAGGTGGGCATTGCGGGGGCTTTGGTTTGTTACTTACACACATGCCGCTATCAAAGGATTAACTGTGTTGCCGCTACTTTAGTCATTCTGGTGGGATTTCTATCAGCAGTGTCTTCTAGTCTCCTATGAGTGACAGTCAGACCTTAAAACAGATTGTCCTCCCCATTTTCCCCATGGGGTCTCTCGTCACAGAAGAGCTTCTGAACAGGACCCACCAGCTCATACAGCCTAGATTACAGGAGGGGCGGGGGGGTCTGAAGGGGCTCTTCAGTGGATGGTTTCAGCACAACAGACTCTTCAGAGAGTTTGACTGTCCGATACCATCGCTGTAGTCAGTTTACCAGTCGATTACATGAGAATAAGAGCTCTACTGAACCTCCCACACAGGAGTGTCCTGAGAAGAGAAAGCAGCACCAACCTCCGAACACCAACGGCAATACACTAACCTCTGTAGCAGCACCTTGTGGACCATAGAAGTCTGCTATGAAGTTCATCTAACTAACACAACAGCAGTCAGAACAGTATTTTCTCCACATAAAATAGCAGCTGGTCCATTTTATTTTCGATCCAGACCCATATTTTAAATGTTATGCTCCCATACGCACAGTGAAGACTTCCACGAAAACAACCTCTATTTTATGACATCATCTCATTAAAAAGGGGCTTTAAAAAAAACCACAGCAAAACATTTGGCTTCTTTCCAGTTTCAAGGTGCTGTTAGTGTTGATGTCACACAAGGTCATCACAGCGTCCTGGCAACCAACCACCAAAATGATGGTGCCTTGTCAGACACACATCAACCTATAGTTTTCTAAACTTTCAGACTGTTGACTGTTCAGTTGGAGGAAGAATGAAATCCTGCCAATTTCTTCTGTCTTTCAAAAGTGCTACTCTCTGCTTCTGCGCATGCTCAATGACCTTATCACCAGCACCACTACAATCCTTCCCATGAGGTAATAGTTCATCTCTACGTCAGGTTTGTGTCGTAAGCGTTTAACTGGGACACTTAAAAACAAGCAATACAACTGTCATTTCTATATGACCAAGTGTCCTGTATCAGAGCGACATGTGATATTCTTAACAAATCTACCCACTTGAAAACCTCTGAATAATTTTGTATTTTTTGTGCCATTAGTTGTGTTTGTGTCAATGTCTATGTGAGCATGGCTTCTTCATATTGTGGCGAGCTCAGGTTCTGGGTTGCAGAAGAACTCAGATGCAGATTTCAGTCAGCTTATTCTGCTGTTCAGATGCAGAAAGCGCCACTCTAATTAACACTCAACAGAAAACACACAAACAAAGGGAAGTCTTCAATGACACACATAATCTCACTTATGGTGTCCAGGTGCAAACAATAATTAAAACAGTAATTAAACACATTAACGACCAGAACTCAATAAATAGAACATTAACATTGAAAGTTACAAAGGATAACATTTACAACAAATAAAAAACAGGGTTAACACAAACCTGAACCCACAGAACACACTACTACAAAGCATGCTGGGAATTTCCCACTCTGACCCTCCCCAACACGCTACAATATGAATAAAAACACATTAAAATCAACAGCAAACAGCATCAGGCACATGTTTCAGATGGATGATCCAGGCCAGATACGGCTGAGAAGGATGATAAGCGCCATTTGATGACGAGTGAGCAGGTCGCCGAGGAAATGGTCTCTTTCTGTTTTAGCTGAAAATATATCAGGACATGTATTTAAGGTAAAATGTGAATCCAACAGTCACTGCTAGCTTTATGGCTACATACTGTGGCTTCATCACACAACTCAGTTCATACTGTCCCAATCAAGTCCCGTACCAGCAAAGGTAGGTCACTTGCCCAACAAACATGCTACAGGCACACGCAGGTTCATAATATCATGTTGACTGAACAGCTGGCTGTTTTATTTCAGCATGTAAGTAGGTAATTGTTGTTGGCTTCCCTAGTCATGCAAACAGAGCCCCCTTAGCTTTGATGAAGTCACTCAAGTGTTTATCGTTATCGTCATAACTGTGAAGTTTCCAGTAAATTTACCTCCATACGCCGCTGATTGGATGGGCAAAAACACATTCTCTACATTTCACTCAGGTTTCAGCAACAAGTCAACAATGTCACAAAATAACTCTGAAACCACTGACAGGATGTAAAAATGGAATGTAGTGTTTAATTTGTTTAATAGTGTTTAATTTTTACCAGTTTGCTCATGTCCATGGTGTCCCGTCCTCATACAGTAGGGTTAGCCATGGAGTTCCTCAAGGTTCTGTACTTGGACCAATCCTCTTCACATTGTACATGCTTCCCTTAGGGAACATTATTTGGCAGCATGGGATAAATTTTCATTGTTATGCTGATGACACTCAGCTCTATTTATCCATGAAACCAGAGGAGACAGAGAAGTTAGTCAAGCTTCAGACCTGTCTTAAAGACATAAAGTCCTGGATGTCTTCAAATTTCCTCCTCCTTAACTCAGGAAAAACTGAGGTCATGGTGTTTGGGTGTTTGGTCCTGAACCTCTCAGGGATAGATTAGATCACATGATCACTCTAGATGGTACCTCATTAACATCTAGTCTCTCTGTGAGGAATCTAGGAGTTACTTTTGACCAAAATCTCTCCTTCAACTCACACATTAAAACAGTCTCTAGAAGTGCCTTTTTTTCACCTGAGGAACATCACAAAGATTAGGAACCTACTGACGCAGCACCCAGGCATGAAAAGTTAGTCCATGCATTTGTTACTTCCAGGCTGGACTATTGTTATTCTTTGTTATCAGGGTGTCCAAACAACTCTCCCAGAAGCCTCCACTTGATCCAAAATGCTGCAGCCAGAGTTCTGACAGGTATTGACAAAAGAGATCACATAACTCCTGTAATGGCGTCTCTTCATTGGCTGCCTGTTAAATTTAGAATATTTTTTAAAACCCTTCTTTTGACCTACAAGGTCCTCAGAGGCCGAGCTCCATCCTACCTGGAGGAGCTAGTGATACCTTATCAACCCAATAGACCGCTCCGCCCTCAGAATGCTGGTCTACTTGTGGTTCCCAGAGTTTCTAGGAGTAGAATGGGGGGCCGAGCATTTAGCTACCAGGCCCCCCTGCTATGTAACCAGCTCCCTGTCCAGGTACGGGAGGCTGACTCCATCGCTACTTTTAAAATCAGACTTAAAACCTTCCTCTTTGAAAAAGCTTATTGTTATTGTTAATTCTGTAGTTCCAGTTACCATCATAGATAGACAAATTATCATACTTAGGGGGTCGTCTAATCATTAGGTCACATCTTAGCTATGCTGTTATAGGCCAAGGCTACCGGGGTCCGAAAACATGATCACCTGACAGGCCTCTGTCACCCCACTGGGTCATGATTTCCTCTCCTCTCCTCTCCTTTCCTCTCCTTTCCTCCTCCTCATCAAGCAGACTAGTTATGCTGATTCCTGTGTAGTTTTCCCCCCCCTCTCTCTATTCATTTACAGGTATCGCCGCCTTCGGAGCTGCATGATGACCTCCGGCCCCGCTGACCCGCTGTATAAATAGTGTATTTTTGTATGTGTTTCTGTGCTCTGTGCCCGTCCTCTCCTCTCCTCTCCTCTCCTCTCCTCTCCTCTCCTCTCCTCTCCTCTCCTCTCCTCTCCTCTCCTCTCCTCTCCTCTCCTCTCCTCTCCCCTCCCCTCCCCTCCCCAGGTTTGTGTCGTAAGCGTTTAACTGGGACACTTAAAAACAAGCAGTACAACTGTCATTTTTATATGTCCAAGTGTCCTGTATCAGAGCGACATGTGATATTCTTAACAAATCCACCCACTCTCCCCTCTCCTCTCCTCTCCTCTCCTCTCCTCTCCTCTCCTCTCCTCCTCTCCTCTCCTCTCCTCTCCTCTCCTCTCCTCTCCTCTCCTCTCCTCTCCTCTCCTCTCCTCTCCTCTCCTCTCCCCTCTCCCCAGCCAGCCATCAGCAGGAGGGTCCCCCTACATGAGCCTGGTCCTGCTCAAGGTTTCTTCCTGTTAAAGGGGAGTTTTTCCTTGCCACCGTTGCTTGTCTGGGGTTAGGCCCTGGGATTCTGGAAAGCGCCTTGAAACAATTTTGATTGTAAAAGACGCTATATAAAGATTGATTTGATTTGATTTTAGCTAAATACAACCTAAAGCCAAAAAACTCTGAAAATAAACTGTCCCTTAAGCCTTCTCCTGTGTTATCTTGGAGAGATAAAAATCCATGCATATGACATACTAGTTTACAAAGAGAATAAATAAAAAGAAGCCAGAAAACAGATCAGGGCTACATTAACAGAATAAGCTGGCAGGCATGCTCTGCTAAATCAATACCAGACTTGACGAAAGCCCCAAGTTGAGGAAGAAGTCAAATTCTTCCTGTGTCAGTGTTACCAAAATAATGTTCTAATCACTTATTCTGCTTAAACTTTATTAATTAATTCATGCGTTTAATAAATCAGTGCAATGACAAGTATTTTTCCAATGCACCCTCAACAGCTCATTTTTCTTTTCCGTGCTGGTTCCTTTCACATCAGCATCTTTTCTGTGTTCTTTTTGAATTTTCTATTTTTTTGAATGACTCTTCTTTTCCTTTGATCTTGTTCTTGCCTTAAGAGGCAGCGAGAGGTGGCAGTGGATGTGGGGGCTTTGATCATGTCAATTGTGATCGGTATGAGCTCTTGGTGCTTCTCGTGTGTGTTCCAGCAGATGCTGTTTGACCTGCACGTGGCACCATTGGCCTGGCTTCTCTGGTCACCGCAGTGGCTTCTCTGGTCATTGGCCTGGCTTCTCTGGTCATTGGCCTGGCTTCTCCAGTCATTCGCCTGGCTTCTCTGGTCTAGCACTTGTTGTGGCGATGCTGTTGTTGAATTCTCGTGGCGTCCTGTTCCCCTGGCTGCTGCTGGGCTGTAGCTGCTGGTGGGTGCTGGGTAGGATAAAGCATGAGCAACAACTGATAGCTAGGCTGTTGATCTGAATTTGTCATCAGGACTCTTTCAATATTGAGGTTGGCATGATCAGTGACTGCCTCTGGTAACCACATCTAACCATATCTAACCAGGTCTAACCATGCCTAACCAGGTCTAACCATGCCCAACTAGATTTAACCACGGCTAATCAGGTCTTACCACGGCTAACAAGGTATAACCAGTTATAACCCCGTTCAACCACACCTAACCAGGTCCAACCATGTCTAACTACGTCTAACCACTCCTAACTATGTCTAACCATGCCGTACCAAGTCTAACCACTCCTAACCAGGTCTAACCATGTCTAACCTTGTCTAACTACATCTAATCCCGTCCAAACATGTCTAACCACGCCTAACCACATCCATCCGCGTCTAACCAAGCCTAACCAGGTAAAAAACGTCTAGCCACGTCCAACCATGCCTAACCCCAGGTCTAACCATGTCTAACCCCGTTTAACCATGCCTCACCACATCTATCCATGTCTAACCACGCCTAACCAGGTCTAACCACATCTAACCACGCCTGGTGGAAGCTGCACTGGTAGGTTTTACCCTCCATCTCTGAAATTACAGTGGGGCGGTAGCAAAGGTTCCCCATTAGGTTTTGTTCCTCCCTGCAAACCTTTTGAAGCTGGAAGACAGCATTTGCACCACCCTTTTTATTTAATGTTCATTTGCTGTGTGAGTTTTCCTCTGTCTTCTCTTTGCCGTGCACTGGTCTCAATGACGGTGCTCTGACGGTGACGGTGCTCTGAGGGTGACGGTGCCCTGATGGTGTTCTGAAGGTGACGGTGCTCTGCCACAATTGTTTTATAGAGCCTAATCTGTTGTTGTCACTGTTGTGGTTCCTTTACCAAAATATAATTCAGCCCGTATCTAATTGTCTCCATTCCCTTAGTTGGGTCCAAATTCTTTTGCATGACTAGATTCTAGACAGTGTGTGTGTGTGTGTGTGTGTGTGTGTGTGTGTGTGTGTGTGTGTGTGTGTGTGTGTGTGTGTGTGTGTGTGTGTGTCTGATAACGGGAAGGTGACCTTGGCTCAGGATAGGACATTTGTGATGGATTCTCTCTGTTCCAAACCAACAGTCCACTCCAGATAATCAGTACTGATGATTAAAGACTGACATCTACTGGTGTATTTCATTTCTGAATGGTAACAAAGACGCCATGCAATGCTGGCCATTAGTGCTCCCAGTCTGATATACTGTAGACTGAGTCCAATATACGCGGCTCATATTCAGTTTTCATTATGTGTTTAAAATTGACAACCCCCCCTGCCTGAAACAAAAGCAGTGATCACAAGACCACCACGATGCTCTGCCCTCATCATTCAAGGTTATTTTACCGTAAATGTGATTGTATTATATTTACTATGTTGAAGTGGAAAATAACAACTTTGCTCTGTGGTCTTACCTCCCATATGTGATGTGTGAGGACCTCAATAATCACGTGACTCCTGCTAGAACACAAGAACCCTGGAAAGCAGAACTCTGAATCCAGATAATGTGATGAGGATGAGGATAGTGTTGATGATGGTGATGATGATGAGGATGGTGGTGGTGGTGATGATGGTGGTGGTGATGATGGTGATGATGATGGTGGAGGTGATGATGGTGATGATGATGGTAGTGATGATGATGGTGGTGGGAATGATGATGATGATGGTGGTGTGGTGATGATGATGATGATGTTGATGATGATGATGGTGGTCATGGTGGTGATGAGGATGGTGGTGGTGGTGTTGGTGTTGATAATGATGGTGGTGGTGATGATGATGATGGTGATGATGATGGTGGTGGTGGTGATGGTGATAATGATGATGATGATGATGATGGTGGTGATGATGATGGTGGTGGTGATGATGATGGTGGAGGTGATGATGGTGATGATGATGGTAGTGATGATGATGGTGGTGGGACTGATGATGATGATGGTGGGGTGGTGATGATGATGATGATGATGTTGATGATGATGGTGGTGGTCATGGTGGTGATGAGGATGGTGGTGGTGGTGGTGGTGGTGGTGTTGGTGTTGATAATGATGGTGGTGGTGATGATGATGGTGATGATGATGATGGTGATGATGATGGTGGGGATGATGATGGTGGTGGTGGCAGTAGTCCATTTCCGTCCATCTCATCAGTACAGAGCTGTGTCTTCTGTGCATCACCTGAGCAGGTGTGAGCCTGCAGGTGCTGTGAGTGAGTGAGTGAGTGAGTGAGTGAGTGAGTGAGTGAGTGAGTGAGTGAGTGAGTGAGTGAGTGAGTGAGTGAGTGAGTGAGTGAGTGAGTCACTGTGGAGTGTCTGTGCTGATTTCGGGGTGAGTCATTCAGTGAATCATGCAGCAAGAAAAGGCCTCGTCTGCCACAGGAAACACTAATCCGGGCTTGTATTATTTGATTGCAAATCAGGGCTGCTCAGTAAACGCGCCCACTCCTGATTATCCTGCTGTTGTTCCTTTTCATGCATAGCATTACTATAAACAGCAAGCACAAGAATCCACAACCGCCTCAGAGAAATGGGCCATGTTGTTCTGCTTCCTGTCACAGGAGTGCCAGACTCATTTGGATCTGGATGTAGCACTTTAGGAGGCAGTTTCAGCCTTCAGGGGTCCTCTTCATCAAAAACAGACTTTTATAAAAAACAAACTGTTATTGGTAGGGATGCATGGACTGGGACGGGAGCATTGCTTTATACTGTGTACACTGGTACTAGGGGCTTCTAGTCAGGCTTGTCCTCGGCCCACCAGCAGGTGGCGGTATTGGCCAGTGTATATTGCGAGACACGCGCTGGAATCTGAAGAACCCGAGCTGGTCAGTGAAGAAGCCAGCGGTGCTTCAGCCCCTCCAGTAATCATACAATTTATTACAAGCTGCAATTGTCTCCAGTTCATCCCTCTGAAGGGATGAGACCAATAGAGTAAATCAGGCCTCATGAGACTCTGGAAATAACACTGTTCTCACCTCTTGGACTGTCTCTGTCAGGCACAAAACACACAAAACTGACTCACTTGTCACAATCTGTAGGCAAAGACAGTGTCTCTCTCCCTCTGCCTCCCTGTCTGTCTCTGTCCTTGTCTATCTCTCTCTCTCTTCTCCTTGATGGTTATAAACTGATAACAGTTATGATAACAATAACAGACATTATCCGTTTGTTGGAACATGAATTGATTACAGATTTCTAATAACGATGATGTATTTTAATAATTATTTATCTCCCTTTTTATGAACCCACTGAGCCCGGTGCTGATAACGTATGTTGTGGTCCCAGAGTAGCCTGAGAGAGACAGATCCAGGTCCAGTGTTCCAGAACCTCATGTTAAAGGTCCATTTTAGGGGTGACAGCCAGCCAGGTGGTGCTTGAAACTGTCAACGTAGCAGAGGTCTGGAACAGGTCTTCCCTGTCGTTTTGAGGACACAAAAACTCTACACAAGCACAAACTGTCCAATTCACTAAAACTCCACAGGAAATATCCATCGCATTACCAACTAAAGCCTATCTGAGGCTTTTTACCATGTAAAACTACCCTGCAAAATGAGAACAAATGGCCAAACAGGGGAAGGTCAGCTGGTTTGACTGGCTGTGCAGAAGGAGACAAGTGTGAGCTGTGAACTGCTTGAATAACTATGAAATGTTCCAGAATGTTGAGATAAAATATTTAACCAACAGTCCAAGGTCATCTGTTAGTTCCTGGGAAAGAGAGGTGGCAAACATAGAGAAGAGAGGGTGCCAGGGTGTACATGCGACTCGTCTCCTTGCTGCAAGAGAATCAACTTTGTCTGCTGCTGCAATCAGAAGATTCATCTGAAGAGAATTCATCTTCATACACAAGAACATGTTCAAAGATAAGAACAAGTTTCAACAGGGAAAAGAGAGGTGCTGCTATTACATTGATCATGAAGACACGTACAATCAGATTGCTGCCTTCGTCTTTCATGGAGCTGTGAGTGCAAAAAGAGCAGAGCTGTTCAGTTAGCAGCATCAGCAAATGAGACGGTCTCTGCTGCTGTTGTAGCTGTTGCTGCTCTATTGCTGCTGCTGCTCTAGTGCTGCTGCTCACCCAGGCTGGCTTGATTATCTTCTACTTCAAAATAATACTGTTTTACAGTAATAAAAGTTTCGCAAATATTAGCTGTCTGTTGTGTGTTGTTTGCTGAGGGTGGTGTAGCTGTGCAGTAAACAGGCTATCAGCCTCAGGCTGAAAAGAATACTTGTTTACTTTGTTTTCATTAAATGTTCAAAAAGCCTTTTTCCACACAGAAATTCTTTAATCAACAATATTTGTAGATGGATCCAGAAGAATATCCAGGGAGTAGAAACATAATATGGCAGTTATATGGAATGAACAGACAACATATGCACCAAGAAATCATGAATGTGTGTCTCAATTTGAAATACTGCGAGAATGTTTTTAGGAGTTCCACACTTAGACCACATTCCTCTGTTCCTCTAATTTTTTTGTAAAGGTGGTCAACTTTAGATTTGCTGCTTTGTTGATCTAGAGCATTTCCGGGTTGGTGATGGAAGCCACTGAGGAGAAAGTTCTTCACTGATTTTACTGAGGGTAAATTTAGAGCAGGCCTGGACTTTTGGCTTCAGGAATAGCATTATGACCTGTGACCTGTGCGGTTTATCCCTGGAGACATCTGCTTCTCGAAGAGAAGATAACAGCGCAGGTTAAGGTTGCAAAGCTGCATCTGAAAAGGAAAATGATTACCCTTTTACTCTCATTTAAGACCACTGTGCCAAAACTCCAAAAGCGTGTCAGACGTGCAACTAGGAGGGCAAACTAGGAGGGAAGGTCTACTCAAATACTAAGCTGTGTTTTATAGCCAAACCACTACCACATCTGGGCCAGTCAGAGTAGCTTTTTCCCCGAGAAAAGGCTCTCAGCCCATCCAGAACTGTTAAAACCTGTCCTGATGGCACCTGACAACAACTGCTGATTGGGCTGTTTCTGAGTACCCAGGACCTGGGGCACTGTTCTGGATTACATGAAGTACTGCACAGACATGGTTGTTGATGCTAAATGCATCTGGGTTCATCCCAAGACAAAGGATGGCAATAGGAGTGCAGAGAGGAGGCAGCAACGAGGCTACAGCACTTCCCGAGCCAATCTGAAGTAAGAAACATCAGAGACGCCAAGGTTGCCTGTAGAAGGGTGGGGCCTGCTTCCAAACCAACATCTCCAGACAAGTGCAGAAGGGGGTACAACAAATCAGCAACTACAGACCTAGGAAAGTCTTGTTGAAAGTGGATGTGGGTGACACCTCACTGGCGGAGGAGCTAAATCACTTCTGCACCCACAGATACAGATACAGTCAACCACAGCCAGCCATCCACCTGCTCGCAGCAGCCACATCTTTACCTCGAAGACTGTAAACCTGCGGAAAGTCTTAAGACCCAACGGTGTGCGAGGGTCTGCTCTTTGAGGACTTCAGATCAGCATTCAATACCATCATCCCCAACCAACTGGTGACTAAAATGCTCGACCCAGGCCGATTTCCGTCCACCTGCCTCTAGATGAAAGACTTTCTATCTGACTGCTCCCAAAGGGTTAATGTTGGACCCCACATCTCCTCAGCCCACAGCCGTGGTACTGGTTACCCCCAGAGCTGTGTTCTTAGGACTCTACTCTTTACCCTTTATAACCACAACTGCACCCCAAGCCACTCCAGTAACCTGAAGTGTGCAGGTGACACTACTGTGGTGGGACTTATTTCTTGGGGGATGAGCCTGCATACAGAGAAGAGGGGGAGCGGCACTTCAGGTGAAATAAAGTGGACATTCAGCCGCTGTTCAACAGAAGAGGCTGTGTGGACGGAACGCCAGACTTCAGATTCCTGGGCGTCTACATGAACAAAATATGACCTGAGGCCTATGTTCTACTGTGGTCTTCAAGAAGGCACAGCAGAGGTGGTGCTTCCTCAGAAGAAGAAATGTTCCAAATTTTCCAGCTGCATGGCGGCAGAAAGGAAGGCTCCAGAGGGTGGTCACGGCTGTGTAAAATCACTACGCCGATGCACTTTAGGGGGTTAAACTTTAAATTCAGTTTAACATCCTTTCACCTGGTTACATGTTTTTATTACATGTACTAAACCTTAAGATAAAAAGATTATCATCTGAAGATTGCAGACAGGAGATGGTTTCAAAGGAATGTTTCGAATAAATGGATGAATTTAAGTATGATTTCTGTTGTTGCTATGATTATATTTCCCCTGAAGTAATTAAAGACTACATCCGTACTTTAATCAAACATGACACCGCGTATGTCACAGCCATAAAAATCCCTATTTTCTCACAGGTCCCTGAACATTACGCGCACTTTTCTCGCGAGAGTAGACATCGTGGTACGTGGCTTCCCGGCTGCGGAGTGAGGACTGACTTTTGGAGTGTTTACATTTGTTTATGTTGAAGCGATCGTATGTTCGCTGCCGATATACATCCGCACAATAAATGCTGCTTCTGCTTCATTTGTGTTTTTGAAGACGGTGTTAAAAGCTGACCTCGTTGGAGCTGCCTCCTCGGTGGGCTGCTGCTGGACCAGGCGTTCCCTGCTCGTTCCCCACCCTGCTCTTGTGATATGGCGGATAGCGGCTCGTCAGGAGAATTCTCCGCTTCTCTCACAAGCTCGACGCTTCCTCCTCCGAGGACTCGCATCTTCAAAATCATCGTCATCGGAGATTCGGGCGTCGGCAAGACCTGCCTGACCTACCGCTTCTGCGCAGGGAAGTTCCCCGAGAAAACAGAGGCCACGATCGGAGTGGACTTCAGGGAGAGGCTGGTGGAGATCGACGGGGAGAAAATCAAGGTGAGTGTTCTGCCAAAGAGAGAAGAAACCTGACCTTTAATCCTACAACCCTACAACGAGTAAGAGTAAAATAAAATGAGTCTTTCTGCTGCCCGAACCCAGAGGCAGGATGTTCTGAGAGAGCTTTCGAGCTACATCCCTATAAAAGCACCAATGCAAACCATTTCAGAATCCCTTTATATGTATTTGTCAGGAGGGCTTGTTAGGAGCTGGGATGCTGCCGTGCTGGTCTCCAGAGCACGGTGGTATTCCAGTGAATGATACCCTCATCATGTATGCTGTAATGCTGTGAAGAGATTTTAGCTTATCATTATAGGAGCTATCAGGGTAGCATGGGTCCAGCTGGACCCCCCGGCAGGTGGGAACCACAGCTGCTGTCGTGCCGCCAGTAAAAACCGTTCCACATCCTCTCAGCTCCTGTATGTGGACTAGCATGAGACAGTGTGAGGCTTTATGAATGTCAATAGTTCACGTAGAGAAACACGGTTTGGGCTTCTGTGCTCTGAGGACTGCTTTGACCTGTGTCCACGAAGACCTGAGAGGGACAGAAGCTTCAGAACTCAGCAACAGGTTGTGGTTCTGTAAATAAGCAGGTTCAGTTGGAGTCTGAACAAATAAAAGCTGCTTTCTGTGAAACAGGAAAGGCCAGGTCTGTTGTTTATTTGACTTCTGAATCACTAATTTACACTCACTGGATCCCTCTGCTCATATTGGAGATCATTGATCAAATCATATCTGTGTTTGGATCCTCCAACAGATCCAGCTGTGGGACACTGCAGGTCAAGAGCGGTTCAGGAAGTCCATGGTACAGCACTAATACCGCAACGTGCACGCTGTTGTCTTTGTCTACGACATCACCAACGCCGCCAGCTTCCGCAATCTACCCGCATGGATTGAGGAGTGCAGACAGCACGCTCTGGGCAATGAGGTTCCAGGATCTTGGTTGGAAACAAGTGTGATCTCCAGGAACTCGGTTCAAGTGGGCACGGAGGGTGGCGCAACAGTTCGCAGACACGCATTCCATGCCGCTGTTTGAGACCTCTGCAAAGAACTCAAACATTCTTAAAGATGGCAGCAGCCGAGGAAGCAGTGACCACGTGGAAGCCATCTTCATGACGGTGGCCCACAAGTTGAGATCTCAGAAGCCTCTGGTGCTGAGCCAGCCCTCAGACAGAGCAGGGGGGACTGTCAACCTGAGCAGCTGTGGGGACAGCAGAGGAGAGGGGGCCAGGAGCTGGGGCTGCAGCAGCTGCTGAGGGTGCGTCTTGGTTCACAGGCTGTGGGGAACATTACAAATCCAAGAATTTAATCAATATTGTTTTCCTTTAACCATATTAATTACTTTCAGAGTGGTCCAACCTTTACTTGGGAGTGCCAACATTGGGCCCTGTCAAATGCTACCTACCCCGTCCATCTTCTCTAAATTTCATGCACCGTCATCACCGTGGCGATGCAGTCCCAGTTGTTAATGTGTAAAACAGGATAGATGGTGCTCTGGTGGCAGCGTAGCTCTTGCCTTCTAGGCCTGAGATGACCGCTCTGGTCAAAAGGGGAAACACCAAGGTGACCTATATGACTTGGGAACTCATTAGGTAAGCCAGTAAGACTGAGACCTGAGCCACCACTCAAGCAGTAGGAATGTGTTCACTCTGCTGCCAACATTTAGACCAACATCTCTGAAGGTTTGTGGGAGCTCTGATTGTGTTGGTGTGCCAGACGTCTGTTCAGCCTGCCGGTTGGTGGTCGAGGGGTAGGTTTCAGGGCATTTTTTAGTAGTGGGTGGTGTTTTTACCAAATTAGTAAAGGTCTGGTGTGAACTGGTCATCAGGACCAAGTTTCCAGTCTTCAGACGAGTTCGGGACCCAGTATTTAACCTATTTTAGCTCTCATGGTAAAGTACCCCAAACAGCCTGTTCCATTTAGGGAATATAAAAAGGTTAGAAAACCTTTTCACACAAGAATCTTTCCTCAGGACTATGAGGAGAGGAATACATTCTTTAAAACTGTAGACCATGAAACAAGAGACTTGTTTCAGGGAAATCTTTTATTAAATGCAGTAAGCCGTTTGCTGCCTGTGTCAAATGAGGAAACATGCTTGTTTTTGCTTTCAGATGAAGAAAGTCCCAGAAATGCTAGCCAACGCTAGCAGCAGGATGTCAGGCCACTGTGGGACCAACGCACACCTTGTTACCATGATGACTGCAGACGTTGCGTCTGTTTTAGCCATGTGGCTTGGTGGTGTTTGCTACACAGATATTATGGGCTGTCAATCATGCAGTGGTACCCCCCCCCCCCCCCCCTGCCTTCCACATATAAAAGCAGTTAAAGTGGAACTCATCCAAACCAGCACTGGCCAGGTCCTTCTCCCAGAATGCACTTGTGCTGTTGCTTTTCTTGCATGGGCTCTTTTTAAAGTGTCCTTTATATCTAAAATATAAATATTTGTCCACTATTTCCTTCATTCTGTACATCAGCCATGAAAAGTTCATAATTCACAAATGAGAAATTTCGGTCTGGAATTTTTGCATTAAACATTTGTCACTGATCATTAAAGGCTAACGTTGAAACCTTGATCCTTAGTGAGGAGACATGGAGACAACAGTCCACACGGATTTCTCCAGGTGAAGTAGATGCTCCTACAGACAGACATGTCCATGTTCTGGGCCGGTATCAGCTCAGTCTGCTGTAAGAGGGCCTATTCCAACAATGCTCCTCTTCCTCTCTGCTGAGCTGCTCTCTGCCAAGAGCTGGTGAATCAAAAAAGCCTGTTGTCGCCCCCTGCTGGACAGAGCACGCATCTGACTACAGTGTCTCCTGGTCAGGGGTTAGTCTGGATTCAACTCTGAAGGTCTCACCTTGCCAAGTGCTCACCAGCTCAGTGTCCCTGGGCTCGGATTGTGGAACCAGCATTTCCTGTCACACAAACTAAACATTCTGAACAAGAACTTCACTGAAGACCGATGAATGTGAAGGTGCTCGTGTCTGAGAGACACGCAGGCACACATCTGTCAAGAAGCTGCTGGACAATGTTGCTAATGTCTTCATATTGATGGGAGCAGAAGGATACTTTGCTTGCTTCTGGAAAAACTGGCTTACTTCTATCTTTTGATGCTTGTAACTTTAATATTGGGGGTCTATTGTGTTGTGTCTTCAGTGAGGGTTGGTGAACACTGATCTTGACAGTCTGGCCCTCATTAGCATAAAACATGCTGAGATAATTGAATAACATCTGCAAACCTCTGAAAATAAAACGGGCAATGTTCAAATCTAGTCCTAAACTAGTCCTCCCTTTTCTCAGCTGCATCATCCTCAACAGTGATTGGGACGGTAACTAAAGAGTGACTAAAGCAGAAAGGATGTGGTCCCTCACCAGTCCGATCCGGTTATTGTAGCAGAAGCGGTGAGGAAGACTCCTACAGCCCATGTACATGATGAGGCAGGACAGAGCCAGGCTGACGATGCAGCTCAGTAGGATGGTGGCATTGGCCCCTTTCACCATCCGGTGGAGCACAAAGGTCTAGACACAGACGGAGAAGGTTGTTGTTAAAAAAAAAAGGCAGTTCTCAGAGTTTGGAGAGAGGAAAAGGCCTCACATCTCCTACTTTAGGCTGCTCCTCTCTGACCCTATTCACCTGCATTAGTCCTGTCCAGCAGTCAGCTCTCTGTTACAAATTAAGCCATCTCAATCTAAGATGGCTGGTCCCTCTGATGGCCTCAGTCCTCATCCTATCACCTGTGTCCCTCTCAGAGAGGACGCCAACACTTCCATCAGTCCAGCTCTGCCTCCTGTCTTCATCTTGACCTCCTTTCTCACCCCCGTTGCACCTCTCCACTGGACCACTACAGTATGAACGTGCTTCATTACCACTCCAGACATCCTCCTACTCTCAAAGTTATTCTCTCAGCAACCTTCATCACCACCACCATCATCGTCTTTCTTGAGATCTAAAATCCACTGAAAGGCTGGGCAGCAAAATCCCGCCTGATCAGACTATAAGAATCCTGCCATCCACTAATTTATGCAGAGACTGCAGATGGATGTTGTCACCCAGCAGCCTGTTAGAACTGTAGTCCCATACAGCTGTAATAACACAGAAAAGCCTTTGATACTGGTTAGGTTTTTAGGTTAGGTTTCTAGCAACAGTTCCTCTTCAGACTCCTCGATGATATTTTTGTCAGTCTGTCAACACTGCAACTTTGATTTCTTGATTCTTCTAACATAACGAAGGAACAGGTCAGACCATTAACTGTCGTCAGTCATAAAAACAGACTATAATTCAAACAGGGCAAAGGGATACTTGTTATGTGTGTGATTATGATGCAAGGCTGGAAAAGTGCTGGTTGTGTGTTAGCATTGTTACCACTTCACGACTGTTGTGATGGTGAAAGACTTCTTGATCTTCTTCTCCGTAGGTCAATGTCAGACAGGAGTAAGCCGAAATAAACAATGATGCTGTGCATGAGAGTCCAGCTGCTGCCACCATCACGATCACCTGCAGGAGAAAGTCAGCACGACAACCTGTGATGCAACATGATGAAAAGAGACACAACCTGAGTGCTGTCAGCTTGAGAGAGAGCACGCCGGACTGCACAGCTGCACAGGAATTTGTGTTCTAGCATGGAACCTATAGTTGTCACTAAATACGGTTTAAACCATTTGGTTTGGTTTGTTTCGGTTTGGTTTGGACAGACTACCTACGTGGCAGCCAAACAGGGAGGTGCGTGGCCTCCCTGTGTCCTAAAGTGTGAAACTGTTCTTCAGTCCAAACCATTGTTGTGTCTAATTCCCTTAAATCCAGGGCGTACAGACCCAGTCCTCCAGCTGGCATTTCTCCTACCAGGTAGACTATATGTTCTGCCTGCTGGGACACAAAATGTGGCTGGAGTGCAGAGCTCAAGGACTGGGTCTTGACAAGTTCTTTATCTTGGGAAACTCACCAGCCAAATAGCTGTTTCATAATAGATACTTTCCTACATTTGTGGGCTCTGTGAATGATGTGTCTCTGACAAGATTTTAAAACATGTTCTGTGTTAAAAAGACTCGTCTGCAACATTGTATGACCACTGTGTTTACCGTGATTATCACTGACTAGCATTTGCTAATCAGGAAATAGCTTTCTAATATCCTCTGTTATCAGGATTTAACCCAAAGTCCAACAAAAAGTTAGTTCTGGTTCGTCACTATGGGCACTTACACTCTCAGGCTGAATATCAATCAGGATTTGTATTTTTGCTGCTCATCCACACACTGAAGCAGCAGTTCAGCTCTTTGGTCAAGGACACTGCTGTATCATCTGGAGAGGAGAAGCGGAATGATCATGCTCACCAGAATTGAGTTTTTTTCTTTGGGAGGCCAACAGTGCAGAAGTCCAGGACAGGCCATAATCTGAGATAGACAAAGCTCATATTCACTGACAGACTTCTGCTTTCACAGAAAGGTGAGTTGCAAAATGAAACTGACACCAGACCTGTGTAGTCTCTGAAGTGAAGAGTGTAAAGACACTACAGGCTGGGTCATTACCTTACCTTTACCAGCAAGTAAAGCATGTAATCAGACTTTTATGTCCAAAATAAATATTTCTCACCAAGCTTCCCACACCGGCGTCCTTGTGGTACTCAGCGGGGTGTCTTTGCGGAATATCGCATCCATAAACCCGCACACCAGGCAGAGGCCCGCACAGGCCACCTGGAGTACACCGAGGATAAGAGCGCTCTTCTGGCTGAAAATGAAATACCTGTAATTATCCATGTCCAGGGTTAGCTCCACCCTACCTAGATCTTCACTGTCTTCAGTGATCAAAACACCTGTTAAACACACGAGTATCTAAAATGCAGTGGTCCGCTTTCTTAAAAATTCGCACTGACGGAAGAGAGGCTGTTTATCTTCCGGGTGTCAGGGCGTTGATCATTAACCAGATACCAGCAAGCAGGTGGATGAAGAACATAGGAGTATCTCATCTGACCTTTGGCTCCAGCCTTCCTGGCGTTCCTCTTTGGTATTCCTATTTATCAAACACACAATAGATTCACACACTCAGTGTTGTTGTTTTCTCCCAGACAAATATTTAGAACATATAGGAGCATGTGCCAAGTTTAGTGCGACCAATGTGCATCGAGTTTCACTTCAACTGTCACTTACAATTAGACAGTGGCTGTAAAAAAAAACCTTCATGATGGAATACAGTTTAAATGGATTGATTCACATGGAATTGACAGACACGGTTCTGAAGACTGGGTTTCTACAGGTCACCATGTTGAAAACCTGTCTTCTCTTCTAACCCTAAACCCCTAAAACTAAACCCTAACCCTAACTCTAACCTCTAAACCCTAAACTAACCCCAAACCCCTAACCTAACCCCAAACCCTAACTCTAACCCTAACCTCTAACCATAATCCTAACCCCTAACCTAACCTAACCTAACCGTAACCCCTAACCCTTTTGTTTGAGATATGTTCACAACATCATCTTTGTCGAGCCTTCACAATGTCAAACCACACAGATGTCAGCATTGAGTAGCAAACGTGTAAGTAGCAGCAGTGGAACCACCCAGGGAATCAATGCAGCTTCCAGGACCCCAGAGAGGGGACAATGTTCACAGAAGGGCAATAAAATGACTAAAGGGTCTAGATCTTTGATGGACCACCACTGCTCCAGACCAAATCGTCAGAAAAAAAATTGAAGTTGAAGAGTGCATCAGGCCCACCAGGCCTGACCAAGGTATAGGTGTTTGGCTGACTGGACATAGTTGGCATCATTATTATTATTCAGAACTGTGCTGCCCTCTCGAGTCCATGTCACAGGACATGTTTACTGCACCTGGCTCTCTTTTGATGTTATTATCTAGGTCTGTGAATGGGACACTTTAAATAGCGGCCCCCCTGTGTCAGAGGACTCCAGAGGCATTGTATCCCTAAGGGGGTTAGATTTGTGGTTGTATGGTGGTAAAAGGTAGCAAAACATCTCTGTACCTGAGGTGGGATGAGGCTGTCCTGTGTCCTGCTTTAAAATCAGAGCACACACACACACAAACATACACACACACACACGCAGATGGTTGGAGGGATGGATGAGCGGCAGCAGAACCTCTTCAGTGGTTTGCTCTAGTTCCTCATGCCCTCCCTAACAGGAACAGCTCCGTAGTTATTCTTAGAAGAAGACTGTCCTCTTTAGTTCTGTCCTGTGTGGCCTGAGCTACTTTCCCACTTAACCATCTGTGGAAGGACTGAGTGCTCCTCTACGTGGAGGCTGTGCTCGGACTTGTGCAGTCGTCTTGTTTGTCATTAGATCTTCTGGCCATGAGATGGCCCCCATCATGGGTTGGCAACATTGTTGTGGATTGTGGAAGGTTCTGATCTCTACCCGTCTCTGCACACACTGGCCTCACACATTTTGTCTCCTCCTGCTCTGATGGTTCTTTAGAGGCTACAAGAGCTGTAACTTTGCCTCCGCAGAACTGCAGCTAGCCCACAGACTTTTTGCTCACCATGTTTACTGAGTTTGTTTTGAAGTGGTTGTAATTTTGGGTCAGATCTGTCTGACCTGACCTGACCTAACCTGTCCTCTCTGAATATTCTAACTCCTTAGTTAGAATATTCAGTCAGGACTAACTCCTTAGTCCAACTTAGCACAAGATCCAGCCATTAAACTCTAGTCTATCCATCCCTAACCTGGCTCTAAGGACCAGCTGTAGCTGTTTTTATCTACCACACATTCATCTGCACCATATTTGTGCAGTGTATGGAAGGACTAAGGCTTCTCTTGCTGCCCCACATCTTTTCTCCCTGCTTTTTTCCACTTGCTCTCTTTTTTCATGGCCTCCTACCTACATTCACAATTCCTTGGAGTTGTGTCTCTGTTTCATCTGCTGGGTAGTGCTGGGTGTGCTTGGTAGTGCACGCTGACCCCCACTGATTCATGCGCTATCCCTGAGCTCCTCACAAACACGCCGGTCCTCTTCGAGACACCTACTCACATCAGGCCTGAGCGTTGGCAGGAAGGAATTGAGGATTCGTAACCCCAGACAGAGGATGAAGATGGCTCTGCAGCTGTGGATGCCCCTCCTGGTGCTCAGGATTGTGTGGTTCAGCTCTGGTAAGGTACCAGAATATTGTTTCATTTAAACTGGGATTTCTGCTAAATAGAATTAGAAACTGTTCCTGTCCTGGATTTAGGCAAAACATTTACCTCATTTCTACACATACAGTAATGTTTGTAGATGTGTTTTTGTTCAGGTGGAACTGTCTAATAAAATGAGATGGGTCTAAATGTAAACCTGCACCAGCATGAGAGGAAGAGAGAGATTTGGTCATTTTAAGCTCTTTTATTTCTAAAGTTAAGCTGCACAATGATAGAAAATAACCTCACAGAAACTTCAGCTGACACACAAATCCTGTCTTTTAAAATCTGCTACTGTCTTTAAATGTATGAAACAGATATAAGTGTTTCGATCCTGGCCCAGTGGAACCAGTCCCTCTCAACCAGGACTCTATTATTGGATCGGGCTCAGAAAACAGTCCTGCATCTATGTTTCGACTCTTTAGAAGTTGACATGTTTGGATGTGTTTAATATGTCCGATTTAACAGCCAGGAGCTGACCAGGGTCTGGCTCCAGAAGTCCCACACCGCCCTTTACATGCTGCCTGATTAGTATACTAAAGAAAAGTACACTGTCCAGAATGTTGAAACTTCTTCTCCCTGCCTGGACTGTTGTCCTATCCAGTGTCTGGCTGGATCCGCCAGTAATATCGAAGTCTTTGTGTCGTAGAGGTGGAGCTCCAGCTGTGCTGGCACCATCTTCCCTGACTGCAGCATTGCTGCAACAGAACCTCTGGTCTGGTGGGAAGACCATGACAGCACCAACATCACAGAGGCCTCACCAAGGACCGACAAACCAAGAGGCCCTCAGCCACAGGTGACACAAGCGCACACACACATGCGCACATACACACACACATGCGCACGCACATACACACACACACTGTCTAGAATCTAGTCATGCAAAAGAATTTGGACTCTCTGGAAAGTGCTCCTGGACCTACAACCCTAAGCCTCCAGATAAAACTGCTAACCTCCGAGCACAGACCTGTTAACCTAGTTATTGAACCTCTGGTGGCCCCTGGAGGGGGGCAATATAAAGGTGCCTCCTGTTTGTGCTCCTGTGGCTGTCTCAGGCAATGCTGTGTGGAGGCTCATGCTACTGTGGCTACAGGTGAACAGCTGCCAGGACCATCTCTCTTGATTGGTTTTGTTTTCTTCCAGTTACATTTATAGCAGTTATTGGCTGGTATTTAGGATTAAATTTGTTATCTACCAGTACGTTTTTTCTCTTGTACTTTTCATTCTTACTGTTTGATTTCTTATGGCCACACTTGTTGGTTATATCTCCCCCCCCCCCAGTTGCCAGAGGCCAGTGGTGCTGGGACCTATGCATGGGTATCCGCCTGACTCACCTGCCGTGTCTCTGCAGCTGGTTCCTTCACTGAGAGGATGGTCGACGTGCTCCAGGTGATTTCAGTTGGTTCCTTTTTCCTCCACAGAAGTTCCTGATTTCAGAAGAATTTTGCTCTGTTTTTAGTGCTTTCATTTCATTTCAGTGTATTTTAAACTCAGTCCCGGTTCTGAGCTCTGGGTCTGAGACCCAGTTCTTACTCTTTTTTGATTCCTAAAGGAATTCTGACATCAGGCTTTTCTGTTTCTGACTTAAATATTTAGTTTCTTTCTTTTTTCCCTTCAGAACTCGTCATAACAACGTGAAACACCTGTTGTGGTCCTCATTATGTAGCACCCATGTGATCCCACATGTTCAACCAGAGAAGAACCAAGCACAACTATCCCATCAAATACCCACAGCATCAGAAATATGCATGCATCACTGAAGGCTGATGTGTTCTGCTGGGTCAGAACTCTTTAGTAGAGGATTACTGTGCGTGTGATTTTGAAACCATTACGCATGATAATGATTATGGTGGTGTGATGTTGACGACAATGATGGTAATGATGATGATGATGGTGATGATGATGGTGGGGATGGTGATGGTGGTGATAATGATGGTGATGGTGATGGTGATGGTGGTGATGGTGATGATGGTGGTGGTGATGATGATGGTCTGTAGTCTAGAATAACTTCAGCCTACAGCCACAGAATCAGGTGGAATTATGTCTTTAGAAATTAGTCCATTAAAATTCAGTGTGCAGGAAAAAGTATTTCTACCAAAAGTATAAAATAGGAAAAGCTGTAAGTTTCCTTTCTGGAACCTTACAGAAGCTGCAGGCCAGAACTTGTTTAGACATTCGCATCGACCCATGAATTCTTAACCCCTGTTGATCCTGAGTGTGATACTGAACCCAGACGCAGCTCCTGCAGCTGTGTCATATCCAAGTGCAGCAAAGCTCAGTCCTGACTCAGTATGGGTTCTGAGACCAAGGGTCGTTTTTTGACTTTCTTGCTGCTGGTTCAGTCTATTGAAACTTTCAGGTGGTCGATACTAATGTTCCCCAATGTTTCTCTCTGCTTTATTCCAGTTGATTATATTACAGTCTTCCTGTCTATTCTGGACAGGTAGTGCATTGACGTCCATCTCCTCAGAAGGACCCTCTTAATGGTGGCCCCTCTGACTAGGCTGGTTGGTTTAGTGTGGTGTTGGCCAATCCAGCTTTTCATTATCTTTTACTGGGAAGTGGCTTGAGCTGTTCAGCTGCTTGGAATCTGAACCTAGAATTGGTGTCCAGAACAACTAGCAGTCCTTTCACCCTTTTCCTTGTTATTCCATCCATCCAGGCACATCCATGCAGACAGGGCTCCAAGGGACTCTGCGGTCCTGTAACATGTTCACCACATACTTCAGCTAAAGAGATTATTCAGCTGGCTCAGCTCCTTGTCCTTGACCTCCGTGCCAACGTCCGTGCCAAAGTCCCACTCCTGGACCCTTCTACGATTGCTGCTCAGAAGGTGTGGCTCTCTTGGTGTGGAGGCCCAGAAACTAGCATTCAAGTTCACAACTGAAAAGATGGTCACTCCAGCACCAGTGAGGCTGAAGCTGCCGTGCACCACTCTAGCTTCCAGCTGTCTAAGGTCCATGAAAGCCCTCTGGTCCCTGCAGCTACACCTACTGGCCTCATTGATGTTGGTCCAATCTACTCTTTCAACCTTATTGCTGACTTTAAACACCCTGTCCAGCCTGCAAAGGTGCCTGCATATCCAAGAGGCTACGCCTTCTCTTCGACCCAACCCCTCTGAATGGGACAATTCCATGGCGGGTGATGGATGATGAAGGTAAACACCACAGCCTTCTGACCCTGACTATGGGTTTGGCCTGTCAGGTTTTGGTCCGCCTGTAATGTTCCACCACCCAGGTTTATGCCTGTGTTGCTGGTTCTTTGATTATCTGCATGTCCAGTAGTCCTTTGCCTCAGTGGCAAAGTACTTACCTGCCAACCAAGACACCTGTGGACACTTCAGCAGCCGTCAGTCAAGGTAGAAGTGGCTCTGCTGCTGTTTCCTGAACTGGACTTCCTGTTTGCTGCTTCCACCTGCTGCACCTGCTGTTGAAAGAGTTGAGTGAATTTGGCTTCGTGACAACGGTTGGTGGCAGTGATGCCACACTTCCCCTCTCACCAGCTCTGACCTGTTTCTGGACCTGAGCAGGCTCCACTTTGTTCTGGTTCACAGAGGAGCTCTCGGTGTTTTCACTTCAGTCTCACTTGCGAGGACAGAAGCTGAAGTAGGTCATAATATTATATAGTAGTTGTAAAAGACTCAGAAGGTTTTAGAAGATTTCTCTCCATAGTTTCAAATTGTATCACATTTTTCCAGCAATTCACTGCACAAATTACAGAAATTCCTCACATATCGCATCAGGGTTGTTAACAATCCTTCCACAAAATGAAACTTTTTTGCCCCCAACAATGACAAAACTTTCTGGGAAGACTAACCAATAGTCCAAGACCAGACTACACATATAAGCTTTAAAACAAACATGCTAAGCTAACAATAGCACCACATGAGCCTGGACCCTGCCAAATGCTGTTTTCCCTGCCACTGCTGCTTGTTGGGGAGGAGGGTCCAACTCTGGGTTTTGACAAGCAAATAGAGACTATTTTGATTGTAAGAGACGCTTTACAATAAAAAGCTAAATTGATGTGAAACTGAGCTGTTTATTCATTCACAGAGCTAATTAAAGGTGTTGATGTATTACTTAACACATCAAAACATCCATTAAACTGGTTGATCCTTCACTTGTGATGCAGTCCATTTGTTGCGTTTTGTATGGATGGGGGACCAGTGCCAGTAGGGTCTCCAGTCAGACAGGAAACCCGAGAGGCTCCCGGTGGTTGATCAACCACTGACTGCTTCTGGACTGAGGGGTTCAAAATAAAATTGTTATGATGATCATTTGGATTTTTATTTTATGCAGCTATTATTCCCACTAAAGCACAATGGTTTCTTTTAATGGTAATGTATTTAACATCCTGTCAGAATGGAGAGGGACACATTTCCACCTAAATTAAACATGAACCAAAGGAAGAGGATCTGGCACATGATTGGTCTGAATTAATTGTGTCCTGTTGTGGTTGCGGAACATTCAGGAGGTCTGAACCAATCAGCTGTGGGTGGCCCCCACCTCCTGGCCCACGAGCTGCCCCCGTCCCACCGAGTCCTGCTGCTCTCGTCCAAGTTGGGCTCCGCTTCTGCAGAGAAAATGTGCTGTTGGTGGCAGGTAAGGAAAGAATAAAGCGCGCCCAGCTGCCGTTTACCCCTGTGGATCTGTGTGGCGGTGCTCAGGACGTGTTTTCTGTCTTTTCTATTCGTGCTGCATCTAGACGAAAGGTCGTCGGCTGGAACACTCGTGGACTTGATGCTATTTTTGGACGTTGTGTCAGTGCAACAGCCAAAGCTGCAGAGGTATGAATAGAAATGGTGACTGATGGCCAGATAACCTCATGTCAGCTGAGTCCTTCAGAGAACGGAGCTTAAAAGTTCTTCACTTGCATCTTTCATCATTTTTAACCTGTTTTGATGGACAAACTTTGGCCTGTCTGCCGACAGTGATGCAGTTGCTCGTCCGTATGTGAAAGCTGGTTGCAGAAGCTGCATGGCAAAAAAGAAATTCAGCAATGTGATGCTCTGCTTGGTGTTAGCAACAGTTGCTTTGATGGGCTTCTATATTTATGGTATGGTACATCAAGATGAAAGTCTTCATAGAAGAAACCAGCAATATAAGAGTCTCTCAGCTCAGAGGCTGCACCTGCCAGCTGATGTCCGAATTCCAGGACCGATATAGCCTGTGTGACCACTTCCAGACACACACACACACACACACACATACACACACACACACACTCACTCACTCACTCACTCACTCACTCACTCACTCACTCACATCACACTCACGCACACACACACAGACACACTCACTCGCATACACACAGACACACACACTGACTCACACACACTTACACATACCCACACACACATTCACAATGACACACACACAGACACCACATTCACTCGCATACACACACACTCACTCACTCACAAACACACACTCACTCACTCACTCACTCACAAACACACACTCACTCACAAACACACACTCACATACACGCACATACTCACAAACACACACACTCACTCACTCACTCACTCACTCACTCACTCACACACACACTCACTCACACACAGACTCACTCACACACTCACACGCACACACTCACAAACACACACACTCACTCACAAACACTCACTCACTCACTCACACACTCACTCACTCACTCACTCACTCACTCACTCACCCCTCATTTAGTCTAGAGCAGCTACAGAACGTCAAATCAATCAAATCAAATCATCTTTATTTATATAGCGTCTATACATCAAAATTGTTTCAAGGCGCTTTCAGAATCCCAGGGCCTGACCCCAGACAAGCAACAGTGGCAAGGAAAAACTCCCCTTTAACAGGAAGAAACCTTGAGCAGGACCAGGCTGATGTAGGGGGACCCTCCTGCTGATGGCCGGCTGGGTAAAGAGAGAGGAGAAGGGGGAGGACAGGTAGAAGAAGGATAGGTAGGAGAGGAGAGGAGAGGGGAGGGGTAGAGGAGAGGAGAAGTAGAGTGAAGGGGAGGTAGAGGAGAGGAGAAGGAGAAGGAGGAGGAGGGGAAAGAAGAGAGGAAGGGAGAGGGAGAGGAAAAGGAGAAGGAGGGGGAGAGAGAGGAGAGGAGAGGAGAGGAGAGGAGAGGAGAGGAGAGGAGAGGAGAGGAGAGGAGAGGAGAGGAGAGGCACAGAGCACAGAAACACACACAAAAAAATATATACAATCACTTCAGCGGGGCCGGAGGTCATTATGCAGCTCTGAGGGCGCCGATACCGGTAAATAAATAGAGGAGGGGAGAAGCAGAAAAACTACACAAGAACTAGTCTGCTTGATGAGGAGAGGAAAGGAGGAGAGGATAGGAAACCATGACCCAGTGGAGTGACAGAGGCCTGTCAGGTGATCATGTTTCCGGACCCCGGCAGCCTTGGCCTATAACAGCATAACTAAGATGTGACCTAACGATTAGACGACCCCCTAAGTATGATAATTTGCCTGTCTATGATAGTAACTGGAACTACTGAATTAGTAACAATAAGCTTTTTCAAAGAGGTAGGTTTTAAGTCTGATCTTAAAAGTAGAGATGGAGTCAGCCTCCCGTACCTGGACAGGGAGCTGGTTCCATAGCAGGGGGGCCTGGTAGCTAAATGCTCGGCCCCCCATTCTACTCCTAGAAACTCTGGGAACCACAAGTAGACCAGCATTCTGAGAGCGGAGCGGTCTATTGGGCTGGTAAGGTATCACTAGCTCCTCCAGGTAGGATGGAGCTAGGCCTCTGAGGACCTTGTAGGTCAAAAGAAGGGTTTTAAAAATTATTCTAAATTTAACGGGCAGCCAATGAAGCGACGCCAGTACAGGAGTTATGTGATCTCTTTTGTCAATACCTGTCAGAACTCTGGCTGCAGCATTTTGGATCAACTGGAGGCTTCTTAAAGAGTTGTTTGGACACCCTGATAATAAAGAGTTACAGTAGTCCAGCCTGGAAGTAACAAATGCATGGACTAACTTTTCAGCATCATGCCGCGTCAGCAGCTTCCTGATCTTTGTGATGTTCCTCAAGTGAAAAAAGGCGCTTCTAGAGGCTAATTTAATGTGTGAGTTGAAGGAGAGATTTTGATCAAAAGTTACTCCTCGATTCCTCACAGAGAGACTAGATGTTAATGAGATACCATCTAGAGTGATCATGTGATCTAATCTATCCCAGAGAGGTTCAGGACCAAACACCATGACCTCAGTTTTTCCTGGGTTAAGGAGGAGGAAATTTGAAGACATCCAGGACTTTATGTCTTTAAGACAGGTCTGAAGCTTCACTAACTTCTCTGTCTCCTCGGGTTTCATGGATAAATAGAGCTGAGTGTCATCAGCATAACAATGAAAATGTATCCCATGCTGCCGAATAATGTTCCCTAAGGGAAGCATGTACAATGTGAAGAGGATTGGTCCGAGTACAGAACCTTGAGGAACTCCAAGGCTAACCATACTGTATGAGGAGGGAACACCATGGACATAAGCAAACTGGTATCTATCAGATAAGTATGATCTAAACCAGTCTAGTGCTGTCCCTTTAATCCCAATCACATGTTCCAGTCTATGTAACAGGATGCTGTGATCAACTGTATCAAAAGCAGCACTGAGGTCCAGCAGAACCAGCATAGAGACCAGTCCATGATCTGAAGCTATGAGAAGATCATTAGTGACTTTAAGAAGTGCTGTTTCTGTGCTGTGATGAGCTCTAAAGCCTGACTGTAACATCTCAAACAGGCTGTTCCTCTGCAGGTGCTCCAGTAACTGAGTCACCACCACCTTCTCTAGAACTTTTGAGATAAAAGGAAGGTTGGATATTGGCCTATAATTTGCTAAGACATCAGGATCCAGTGATGGTTTTTTAAGCAACGGCTTAATCACTGCCACCTTGTAGGACCGGGGTACATAACCTGACACTAAAGAACCATTGATCTGGTCCAGGATAGAACTGCCTATCAGTGGTAGAACATCCTTCAACAGGTGTGTTGGGATGGGATCTAAAAGACACGTGGTGGTCTTGGATTTCTGAATTAGCGATGACGCCTCAGAAAAATATATAGGGCTGAAGGAGTTTAAGGGCTCGTTGGAGAACCTGTATGTTCCCACAGTCGGCACATCTGGTGATGGTCCAGTTGTTGGGATAGCCTGGTTAGCTTTCTCTCTGATAGCTAGAACTTTATCAGTGAAGAAGCTCATGAAGTCTTCACCACGAAGGGAAGAAGGGATACGTGGATCTAAAACACTGTGACTCTTAGTTAATTTGGCCACAGTGCTGAAAAGAAACCTAGGGTTGCTCTTATTTTCCTCATTCAAAGAAGAATATAAGCTGTTCTAGCCTTGCGAAGGGCCTTTTTGTAACCTAATAGACAGTCTTTCCAGGCTACATGATAGCTGTCTATTTTACAAGAATGCCACGTCACATTTCATCTTAGTGTTTGTGTCTTTGTGATGGCTCCCAGATGTACCTTCAATTTTACCCTGCTGCTTTTTTCTCTTTAGCTTTGCTGTTTCGTCTTTAACCAGGAGATGAAACACTTTTTTTTTTTTTTTTAAATCCCCACAGGGAAAGTGACCACTTTTGCATGTTGTTAGAACACACATGAGAATACTGAGGGAAGGGCCTCAGAGGGGGTAATCTGCCCTGGACAGGTGCTTGGAGCATTGGGGTGGGGCTCAACTTTATTCAAGGGCACCTTAACTGTGCTCCAAAGTGTCCCAACACCGCTTCTGCTACCAGCCCAGTTCCAATTATTTGGTCCACAACTAGGACTCAGACCAGAGATCCTCTAACCCCCAGCCTGGGCCCCCACAGAAGGAGAACTCTGCTCTAATTGTGTTTTGATGGAGCTGATGTCCAGATGAACTGTCCAACGTGATTTGACTACCTGATGCACCCCAAAGTTATGTGTGTGATTTAGCAACTTAATGATGTTCTGGCCTATCCTCCTCCATTTTGGTTGATGCTTTAGAAGGGCTGAAATAACCCTGTAAAGTAAAATATAAAAAATTGTTTTTCTCTCCCATCAGATCATCAGGTCCACTTTAATATGAAAAGCTACAGATCACTTACGGACATCTGCAGGATAGCCAATTGTGTGATTCTTTATCTGTACTTTATCTATCTAAGTTTCTACCATGTAGGTCACATAAGACAACATAAGTCTGGTCTAGAGGATCAGCTAACCTTCAGCCAGATCTTTAGTGGTCTCAAAACAATTACAATTATTTCTGATCACCTTTATTAAAGACATGCAAAGAGGCCGTCAGCTTATCTTACAACACCCGCTAGAGCTGAGCACCCCCATAATGGTGATTAGGTTTTCTGAGTTGTGTCTGTAAAGTAGCATCACTGGTCAACATCACAGAACACAGAGCACTCACAACTCCAGCATTACCAACTATGGAGAAGGCCAAGCTGGCATCCAAAATCACCTTTCTACTGACACCAAGAAAGTTGTATGTGTTTCTGTGCTCTGTGCCTCCTCTCCTCTCCTCTCCTCTCCTCTCCTCTCCTCTCCTCTCCACTCCTCTCCTCTCCTCTCCCTCCTCTCCTCTCCTCTCCTCCTCTCCTCTCCTCCCATTCTATCCTCTACCTGTCCTCCCCCCTCTCCTCTCTCTCTACCCAGCCAGCCATCAGCAGGAGGGTCCCCCTACATGAGCCTGGTCCTGTTCAAGGTTTCTTCCTGTTAAAGGGGAGTTTTTCCTTGCCATTGTTGCTTGTCTGGGGTTTGGCCCTGTGATTCTGGAAAGCGCCTTGAAACAATTTTGATTGTATAAGACGCTATATAAATAAAGATTGATTTGATTTGATTTGATTTGATTTGAACACAAAAGCTGTGTTTGATGAGTTCATAAGTTGAGTTGGGAACGGCTGCCTGTCGTTTAGGTGTCTGAAGATCTGAATAAGTTCACTGGTTTCCTAACACCTTCAAATGTAATCTGTGGCTTCCTAGAATTAAAACCTATAAGCTACCTTTCTGGACAAACCACTGGTTGCTGTGACCGGCTAAACCTGTGAATCCAGCCCTTCTTCTTCATCCAAATCATCACATCATCATCATCATCATCATCACCAGCAGTTGAGCCAAACCAGCAACTCTTCACCCTGTAAGAGCATCCCACCGATCGGTCTGTCTGTCTGTCTGTCTGTCTGTCTGTCTGTCTGTCTGTCTGTCTGTCTGTCTGTCTGTCTGTCTGTCTGTCTGTCTGTCAGACTGCGTTTTTACCAACTCACCTTATCTTATTTGCAGTCCACCAGTCTGGGAGCATCATCATGGACCTTTCAGAACTGCCCAACTTCAACCCCAGTTCCATTCCACCCAGTGCCTTCAACTACGAGCGTCCAGACATTTCATTCAATCACAACTTGCTTTCAAGCCCCCAGCTATGACAGTGTGGTAAAGGACAGCCAAGAGAACCAGAACCAGCAGAATCCAACAGTCCTCCAAACAGTCTGACCTCAATGGAGAGTCCGGTGACAGATCCGTTAGTGGTTCAGACCCAGGCACAGTTTCAGTATCTCAGCTCAGTCAGAATCAGAGTAACAACGAGGGCCAGGCTAATGGGACCACCAAGTCCTCGCCGTCTTCCTCCAGCTTCTGCTCTTCCATCTCCACTTCATCTGCTTACCTCCTCTCTCCTCGGCTGCCTCTAAAACCACACTCTTCCCTACGCCCCACATTGCGCTCTTCCTTTACCCTCACTCCTATTTCTCCCTATGCAGCCAGTGTTCCATGTGCTCCACTTTCTTTTAGTGTCTCCAGTGGCCTTGGCAGTGCAACCCTACCAGCAAACCAGGATCCTGTATTAGCTCCCACTGACTACCACAGTTCTGCTGGTCCCTCCCAGTCTGCCTTCTCCCCTTCTATTTCCCCCAACTCCAAATTATGCTCCCAGATCCCCCTCTCCAGCCCACCCACCTCCATCAGGGCATCGCCTGTCTCTTGTCTTGCTCCTCTGTCCCACAGTCCAGCAGTCAGAAGCAAATTCCTCCAACAGTGATCTCCCTTCCTACCACCTACCAAGGGACACCACACATGTGAGTCTGACATGACAAACTGAATGTCCAGATTCTAGGAATTTGTGTAGTTATTCTGAAGTAATAAACCTGGAAGCAAGATGAGACCCCTAGGGCCCACCTGAAGTACAAGGGAAAGGGATGGATTTAAATGCCTTAAGTTGGATGAACCTAGCACAGCAAATGTAGAGCAGTTTCCATGTCGAGCATAAGATCTTGCCCCAAGTGGAAGAATCTCTGTACCTTGAGATCTTGTTTATGAGTGAGGGAATATGGAGCAAGAGATAGGCAAAGCTCTCGATTTGCCAGTCGATCACCGTTCTGACCTGCACCCATGGTCACGAGCCACGAGTTGTGACTGAAAGAACACCATTATGGACATAAACAGCTGAAATGCGTTCGAGAGAGGATGAAAAGCTTGGACAACCAGAAGGTGCTCAGATTAGATCTATCACTCCTCCGCATTGTGAGAAACTAGATTAGGGTGGCTATGGGATCTGATCAGATGCCTCTTGGAAGACAAGGGCAAATAAGTCAAAGTTTCACTTATAAATGGGGTTTAGCCCACACAATAGTCATGTGGTATTGTTGGTATGACAAAAATTCTGCGTTGAATTGGGCTACCCTCATTCCAGATGAAACCTTAGCCTTAGGAACAGCTCACAGAGGGCCAGTTTTCAGCAGTGTGGGAACTGCTTTGTCTAATTAGGTTGAATCAACAGAGGAGGAAGACACTTACAGAGGTGTAAGCCACACTCAGAGCTCAGTCTCTTCTAGATGGTGTAAATACAGACAAAGCTCGAGTAGAAAATAGTAAAATCAATTTGTAAAATGTGAAATAGTTGAATTCCACTGCATAAAGTCCAGCCTGAACATGTATGCTGATGAGGAAATATCAAATTGCTACTTTCCCTGACAACAGTCATGTCATAAACCCCCTGTGCTCCCTTTTATCTACCTCGCTATCGCGCAGTCTGCCAAAGCCCACGCTGAAGAAGCCTGTAACTCCTCGACCTTCATCCTCTCGCTCCACTGACGAAGACATCCAAGGGTCCAAAGATGCCCTAATCCAGGATCTAGAGAAGAAACTGCGCACCAAAGAGGCCAGGAGGAGGATCAGCCAGGTGTGTTTCCTGTCAACACATATAAAGTTGATGATGATGATGGTGATGATGGTGATAATGATGATGGTGTTGATGAAGGTGTCTCTTCCAACAGAAATTGTCATATGAGGAAAGAATGGCTCGTCGGTTGCTGGGTCCTGAGGGACCCATCAGCATGTTTGACCAGGGCGGTGTGTTTGAACCCCAGCCTGTCCAGGTATGAAGCATCATCATCATCATCTTCATCTTCATCATCATCTTCATCACCCTTAAAAAATACTGATCTGAATCATTATTAATGTGATGTCATATGTTTTGCAGCCAGTTTCGCCCGAAGGAAGATACACAGGTGGCCTCTGGTAAAAACACTTGATGTATTCAGTTTAAGAAGCTTCATTTGACCCTTTTGCCTCTTATATTGTCTTTCAATAGTCTTTAACCTGAACCCCTCTAAGGTCAAAGTTGACCATATCAATCACAGAACATAACAGCACTGTATTGTACCAAAAAGGCCAATATTTCCTGCTTTCTACTTGTAATAATGTTGTTGTTTTGTGCAGTTTTTTAAAAAGCAGCTGAAGTGTGCTGAGACAATCATCAGCTTTAAATCCAAATGTGCATATCTGATCTAATGGAGTAGAGGGTTACTCTGATAGGAGAAGCTCTATCAGAGGCACAGATGACAACATGACAACATCGGGTTTAAACTGTACACTGCCAAGATTGAAAGCGAACCAAGACTAAATACTGGCCTGCAGGGGAAGGCGCCACACGCAGTCTGACGAGCGGGGTGACGAGGAGGCCGCCATCCAGGAGAAGTGCTACGTGCCTCGTTTCCTGCAGATCCCCGCAGACCTCAGCGTGGAGGAGGGACGCTTCTGTCGGATCGACTTTAAAGTGACTCACACAACATTCCTATGAGCTTTTCATGCTCAGCGGTCCCTGAAGTAACCACCTCCTCTACCCACTGCAGGTAGGAGGTCTGCCAATGCCTGATGTGACCTGGTACCTGGATGGCGAAGCTGTTCGTCCAGATGACTTCCACAAGATGTTGGTGTGTGAAAAAGGGATGCACTCTTTGATCCTTGAGATCACCACCATGCGTGATGCTGGCGTGTACGAGTGTGTGGCCAGAAACAGAGCGGGGGAGAGTCGGTTTACCATGAGGCTGAATGTCATAGGTAACGCTGGTGGCCTGCTCCAAACAGTTCCATGAAGGTAAGAGCAACCAGATATGAGTAAGGATGTCCCTCCCATCTCTGTGTGCAGCCCAGGAAGTCCTCCAGCCTCCCACGTTTGTCCAGAAACTGTTGAACTCCAGAGCTCTAGAGGGTGATACCGTGAGCCTAGAATGCAAGATATACGCTTCTCCAACCCCACAGGTCTTCTGGAAAAAAGATAAAGAAATGCTGCATATTGACCCCAGCAGGATGAGGTTGGTGTAACCTCGATATCCTCCTTCACTGAGCTCCAGGTGTCAGCAAGGCCAGCACAATCCAGTCAGCCTGACTCTGGAGAGCCTTCAGTGGTGAACTATACATTCTAACACTGGCTAAGTCTAACACCGAAGTCCCTGTCACCGTAATACATGTTGTTTCAGAGGACCAGCCTCCAAAATCAGATATTAAGATCTTGAAAAAATCAGTTGATCATTTATGATCAACTGACATGGAGACTTTTGAATCAGTACATATTAGGATGTTTGTGATGTGTTAATCAGAGGACTTGAATCTCAGTGTCGTCTTCAGTCTATACCAGGACGGTTCCGGCCGACATCGTCTGCTGATCGAGTGGGTGAGGAAATCAGATGCTGGCTGGTACACGCTCTCTGCCATCAACGTGGCAGGAATGTCTTCGTGCAATGCCAGACTGGACATTGGCAGTAAGACTCCCACTCTAGTGTTGCATGTCTGCTATTTGCTGCATGACATCACTGCTGTGGCTAAAAGTGGATCAGCACATGAGCGGCCTGCAGGCAGGACCACACTGAACAAAGGCTGCACCCTTCCAGCTGCAGCCCTCATCACCCTCATCTAAACAACTGACACTCTCTTTCACTTTACCATCAGTATTGCAGAAACCTTGGGACTGGGATAAATGGCTGATGTAATGTGTTCAGCCTCAGCACCAAACCAAGTAATAGTTCATTAGCTGTAACCAGGAGCGACCAGGGCAAGCTCATTGTGTAACCAGGCCCTGCTGCTGGGTGCAGAGGTTATTTTCAGAGCCTGGCCATTAAAGGAATGTTCAAAATCGGCAGATAAATGTAGAGAGGACCGCTGCTCCTCCTGTTAATACTGCAACTAAAACCCTTCAACCTTCAGCGTATCATTACACAGTAAAGCTACGATATTCTTTCACCTCTAACTTGTTGATAAATGTAGGGAGATTTGCTGTCAGGGCTTCACATCCCAGGACTCTGCTGTCTTTCAGCTGCCACAACTCTGCCCATCAAGCCTGTCGCTCCTGCGTCCAAGTTGCTGAAGCTGCCCTCAGGGAGCCGTGCACAGGTTGCCAGCGTAGAAAGTTTCCCCCGCCGCCCTGCCCTCCCGTACGAGAGTGAGGAGCTGTAGGAGCTGCATCAGGACCCGTCTTGTAGGAGTGTTGAGTGTCCTGTCCCTCCCAGGCTTTAATGAACCTATCGGCTTTAGTCTCTATCAATGGAAAACCCACATTGTGTATCTGCTGCTGGTTCCACCCTTTTGCCAACATAAATGTAAAAGTTCTTGGATCTGCTGTGTTGGGATGAGTGATTTCTTCTACGTAGACTTCGTGGCTGCTCCCCCAGGGTTGTTGACTGGACACCAAAGAAAGATGACTGACGAGCATCTTCTTCCAGTCTGCTGCCTTTAAACCTTTATATATTTAGCCATTATCTTAGTTTGTTTGCTTCGGTCTGCAGTGCAGATTTTGTTTTATTCTTTTGAGAGTGACAATGTCAGGGTCTGCTTGCAGCCTTTATCTGAAGCCTTCGATGTATTTGAGTGGGGGTCCTTTCAGATTTGTGTTGACTATAAAGGCTTTGAGTTGGTGCTGACCCAGTGGTTAGTGGAAGAGGAGCTGTGACTCAGTTCTGCTGAAGCAGTTTGTGTCAAATCTTCGATGTATCCCTGAACAAAATAAACCATCTGCACATCTCCTCTTCTTACAGCGTCTTAATGAGCTACCAAAAAAAACCCACACTGCTCACATGTCTTTCTGCTCATTCTTTATATGAAAAACAAAGGAACATGGTCACATAATCACAAGTGTATTCCTACAGGAAATAATCAAAACAAGGATGCTAAAATCTGTGAAACACGCAGGAAACTAATGTCCAGTCTTCACATCTGCAGCCCTCCAAACAGGGTGAGGACTTTACCATGACAACATGAAGGACCCTGTGGCTCTCAGCATCAGCTGCACTGTTCAGGATGTGACATCACAAGACATTTGCTTCTGGTAGCACCTGCACAATACTGACACAAAGCAGTCTCCTTCCAATCCCACGCCTCTGGGCTCAAATTTCAACATCACTCTCTTTGTCATTGTCATGGTCACCATCATAGAACTCATTGGCAGCCTCCGGCCTGCGGAACACATGCAGATAGGTTATTACTTTAGTGCTATTCTACAGTCGCGTATGACATCCCAGTGCCCCTAATTATAATGTTTG